>NW_026782501.1:0-212500 GCF_031769215.1 Ylistrum balloti
CTGGTGTGTCTTTTGTACAATCCTTTGTATTTCTTAAAAAAGGTTCTATTCACTGGTGTGTCTTTTGTACAATCCTTTTTTTTCTTAAAAAAAGGTTCTATTCACTGGTGTGTCTGTTGTACAATCCTTTTTTTTCTTAAAAAAAGGTTCTATTCACTGGTGTGTCTTTTGTACAATTCTTTGTTTTTCTTAAAAAAGGTTCTATTCACTGGTGTGTCTTTTGTACAATCCTTGTATTTCTTAAAAAAAGGTTCTATTCACTGGTGTGTCTTTTGTACAATCCTTTGTATTTCTTAAAAAAGGTTCTATTCACTGGTGTGTCTTTTTTCTTTTAAAAAAAGGTTCTATTCACTGGTGTGTCTTTTGTACAATCCTTTGTATTTATTAAAAAAAGGTTCTATTCACTGGTGTGTCTTTTGTACAATCCTTTTTTTTCTTAAAAAAAGGTTCTATTCACTGGTGTGTCTTTTGTACAATCCTTTTTTTTCTTAAAAAAAGGTTCTATTCACTGGTGTGTCTTTTGTACAATCCTTTGTATTTCTTAAAAAAGGTTCTATTCACTGGTGTGTCTTTTGTACAATCCTTTGTATTTCTTAAAAAAAGTGTTCTATTCACTGGTGTGTCTTTTGTTTTTCTTAAAAAAGGTTCTATTCACTGGTGTGTCTTTTGTACAATCCTTGTATTTCTTAAAAAAAGGTTCTATTCACTGGTGTGTCTTTTGTACAATCCTTTGTATTTCTTAAAAAAAGGTTCTATTCACTGGTGTGTCTTTTGTACAATTCTTTTTTTTTCTTAAAAAAGGTTCTATTCACTGGTGTGTGTCTTAAAAAAAGGTTCTATTCACTTTGTACAATCCTTTGTTTTTCTTAAAAAAAGGTTCTATTCACTGGTGTGTCTTTTGTTCAATCCTTTGTTTTTCTTAAAAAAGGTTCTATTCACTGGTGTGTCTTTTGTACAATCCTTTTTTTTCTTAAAAAAAGGTTCTATTCACTGGTGTGTCTTTTGTACAATCCTTTGTATTTCTTAAAAAAGGTTCTATTCACTGGTGTGTCTTTTGTACAATCCTTTGTATTTCTTAAAAAAGGTTCTATTCACTGGTGTGTCTTTTGTACAATCCTTTTATTTCTTAAAAAAGGTTCTATTCACTGGTGTGTCTTTTTTACAATCCTTTGTATTTCTTAAAAAAGGTTCTATTCACTGGTGTGTCTTTTGTACAATCCTTTGTTTTTCTTTAAAAAGGTTCTATTCACTGGTGTGTCTTTTGTACAATCCTTTGTATTTCTTAAAAAAAGGTTCTATTCACTGGTGTGTCTTTTGTACAATCCTTTGTATTTCTTTGTTGGTTTCTTTTTACAAAAAAGGTTCTATTCACTGGTGTGTCTTTTGTACAATCCTTTGTATTTCTTAAAAAAGGTTCTATTCACTGGTGTGTCTTTTGTACAATCCTTTGTATTTCTTAAAAAAAGGTTCTATTCACTGGTGTGTCTTTTGTACAATCCTTGTATTTCTTTTAAAAGGTTCTATTCACTGGTGTGTCTTTTGTACAATCCTTGTATTTCTTAAAAAAAGGTTCTATTCACTGGTGTGTCTTTTGTACAATCCTTTGTATTTCTTAAAAAAGGTTCTATTCACTGGTGTGTCTTTTGTACAATCCTTTGTATTTCTTAAAAAAGGTTCTATTCACTGGTGTGTCTTTTGTACAATCCTTTGTATTTCTTAAAAAAGGTTCTATTCACTGGTGTGTCTTTTGTACAATCCTTTGTATTTCTTAAAAAAGGTTCTATTCACTGGTGTGTCTTTTGTAAAAGGTTCTATTTGTGTCTTTTCTACAAAAAAAAGGTTCTATTCACTGGTGTGTCTTTTGTACAATCCTTTGTATTTCTTAAAAAAGGTTCTATTCACTGGTGTTTTTTGTACAATCCTTTTTTTCTTAAAAAAAGGTTCTATTCACTGGTGTGTCTTTTGTACAATTCTTTGTATTTCTTAAAAAAGGTTCTATTCACTGGTGTGTCTTTTGTACAATTCTTTGTTTTTCTTAAAAAAGGTTCTATTCACTGGTGTGTCTTTTGTACAATCCTTGTATTTCTTAAAAAAAGGTTCTATTCACTGGTGTTCTGAAAAAAAGGTTCTATTCACTGGTGTGTCTTTTGTACAATCCTTTGTATTTCTTAAAAAAGGTTCTATTCACTGGTGTGTCTTTTGTACAATCCTTTGTATTTCTTAAAAAAGGTTCTATTCACTGGTGTGTCTTTTGTACAATCCTTTGTATTTCTTAAAAAAAGGTTCTATTCACTGGTGTGTCTTTTGTACAATCCTTTGTATTTCTTAAAAAAAGGTTCTATTCACTGGTGTGTCTTTTGTACAGTCCTTTGTATTTCTTAAAAAAGGTTCTATTCACTGGTGTGTCTTTTGTACAATCCTTTGTATTTCTTAAAAAAGGTTCTATTCACTGGTGTGTCTTTTGTACAATCCTTGTATTTCTTAAAAAAAGGTTCTATTCACTGGTGTGTCTTTTGTACAATCCTTTGTATTTCTTAAAAAAGGTTCTATTCACTGGTGTGTCTTTTGTACAATTCTTTGTTTTTCTTAAATAAGGTTCTATTCACTGGTGTGTCTTTTGTACAATCCTTTGTATTTCTTAAAAAAGGTTCTATTCACTGGTGTGTCTTTTTCTTTGTATTTCTAAAAAAAAGTGTTCTATTCACTGGTGTGTCTTTTGTACAATCCTTGTATTTCTTAAAAAAAGGTTCTATTCACTGGTGTGTCTTTTGTACAATCCTTTGTATTTCTTAAAAAAAGGTTCTATTCACTGGTGTGTCTTTTGTACAATCCTTTGTATTTCTTAAAAAAAGGTTCTATTCACTGGTGTGTCTTTTGTACAATTCTTTTTTTTTCTTAAAAAAGGGTTCTATTCACTGGTGTGTGTTGTACAATTCTTTTTTTTTCTTAAATAAGGTTCTATTCACTGGTGTGTCTTTTGTACAATCCTTTGTATTTCTTAAAAAAGGTTCTATTCACTGGTGTGTCTTTTGTACAATCCTTTGTATTTCTTAAAAAAGGTTCTATTCACTGGTGTGTCTTTTGTACAATCCTTTGTATTTCTTAAAAAAAGGTTCTATTCACTGGTGTGTCTTTTGTACAATCCTTTGTATTTCTTAAAAAAGGTTCTATTCACTGGTGTGTCTTTTGTACAATCCTTTGTATTTCTTAAAAAAGGTTCTATTCACTGGTGTGTCTTTTGTACAATCCTTTGTATTTCTTAAAAAAGGTTCTATTCACTGGTGTGTCTTTTGTACAATCCTTTGTATTTCTTAAAAAAGGTTCTATTCACTGGTGTGTCTTTTGTACAATCCTTTGTATTTCTTAAAAAAGGTTCTATTCACTGGTGTGTCTTTTGTACAATTCTTTGTTTTTCTTAAAAAAGGTTCTATTCACTGGTGTGTCTTTTGTACAATCCTTTGTATTTCTTAAAAAAGGTTCTATTCACTGGTGTGTCTTTTGTACAATCCTTTGTATTTCTTAAAAAAGGTTCTATTCACTGGTGTGTCTTTTGTGCAATTCTTTGTATTTCTTTTAAAAGGTTCTATTCACTGGTGTGTCTTTTGTACAATCCTTTTTTTTCTTAAAAAAAGGTTCTATTCACTGGTGTGTCTTTTGTACAATCCTTTGTATTTCTTAAAAAAGGTTCTATTCACTGGTGTGTCTTTTGTACAATCCTTTGTATTTCTTAAAAAAGGTTCTATTCACTGGTGTGTCTTTTGTACAATCCTTTGTATTTCTTAAAAAAGGTTCTATTCACTGGTGTGTCTTTTGTACAATCCTTTGTATTTCTTAAAAAAGGTTCTATTCACTGGTGTGTCTTTTGTACAATTCACTGGTGTGTCTTTTGTACAATCCTTTGTATTTCTTAAAAAAGGTTCTATTCACTGGTGTGTCTTTTGTACAATTCTTTGTATTTCTTTTAAAAGGTTCTATTCACTGGTGTGTCTTTTGTACAATTCTTTTTTTTTTCTTAAAAAAGGTTCTATTCACTGGTGTGTCTTTTTACAATTTTATTTCTTAAAAAAAGGTTCTATTCACTGGTGTGTCTTTTGTACAATTCACTGGTGTGTTTTTTTCTTTTAAAAAAGGTTCTATTCACTGGTGTGTCTTTTGTACAATCCTTTGTATTTCTTAAAAAAAGGTTCTATTCACTGGTGTGTCTTTTGTACAATTCTTTGTTTTTCTTTGAAAAGGTTCTATTCACTGGTGTGTCTTTTGTACAATCTTTTTTTTCTGAAAAAAAGGTTCTATTCACTGGTGTGTCTTTTGTACAATCCAAGGATATTTTATTTCAAATATATACACCAGCAGGATAATAGGCAATATTTACTTAGAAAGGTAATTTTCATTTTAATGAGATACATACACTTTAGAATTTTAAAATCTTCTTGTCGACGATGAACCATGTAACACCAAGTTATTCATGCTCAAAACGTTAATATTGATCATTGAAATAATGCTATACAATGCAATGTGTTACATGATTTCAACCTATCTTGATTAGGTACAAAATCATGAAATGATTATTTTATGATCAGATAGCGTCTCCTGTTAGAATACTTTAATATTGTATTTAGATGATTTTAGGATACATATGAATTGAATATTGATGATATTGTGTATTTCCATGTGAGGGTGCTGGAATACTGAAACATATAACCATGACGTCATTGTTACGGTACTGAAGCGTCACACCCGTAAACATGACGTAATTTATTTATTTTTCAGTAATTGTTACGGTACTGAAGCGTCACACCCGTAAACATGACGTAATTTATTTATTTTTCAGTAATTGTTACGGTACTGAAGCGTCACACCCGTAAACATGACGTTATTTATTTATTTTTCAGTAATTGTTACGGTACTGAAGCGTCACACCCGTAAACATGACGTAATTTATTTATTTTTCAGTAATTGTTACGGTACTGAAGCGTCACACCCGTAAACATGACGTTATTTATTTATTTTTCAGTAATTGTTACAGTATTGAAGCGTCACACCTGTAAACATGACGTCATTTATCTATTTTTTTTCAGTAACTGTTACGTTACTGAAGCGTCGCACCTGTAAACATGACGTCATTTATCTATTTTTTTTTTCAGTAACTGTTACGTTACTGAAGCGTCGCATCTGTAAACATGACCTCATTTATTTATTAATTTTTCAGTAACTGTTACGGTACTGAAGCGTCGCACCTGTAAACATGACCTCATTTATTTATTAATTTTTCAGTAATTGTTACGGTACTGAAGCGTCGCACCTGTAAACATGACCTCATTTATTTATTAATTTTTCAGTTATCGTTACGGTTCTGAAGCGTCACACTCGTCACACCATGACGATAGCTTATCAGTATCGAGTGGCCACAGCGAGGCTCGGCACCTTTGTAAAGCTGCTGGGTATATGGAAAGGCAGTATATATAAACTAATGTATAAAGAAGTACTTATTTTTATACTTCTATACACCGCCATTAGTTGTTCATACAGACTGGCTTTAAATCAGGAGCAGAGAGTGTAAGTATATTTTTATTTCTTTATTTCACAAAACCTCCCCCTCTTTGATAAGAATCACATTACAAATTTCTCTCGATTTTCTTGGTGATTAAACTGGAACCGATCCCACTGAAACCTTTCTATATCCCTATCTACTAAAGCCTATCAGTGTCACAATTTGGGGGCGGGGGCGTACTGTAAATTCCTTAGTTTTCGTGAGATATTATTTTCATTTAATTCGTGGGTTCTCGAAGTTCACGAAATATATAAAAGTTGGCATAGATTGTACTGCTAAAGCATTTTGTGAGCAACTTTTTACCAACAAAATTAAGTGCCAACGAAAATATTTATACTTTGAAAAAATAACAACATGAGATTTGAGCCCCACGAAAATTGAAGATTGTACTGTATGCTCATAATTACTGGAAAAC
Source organism: Ylistrum balloti (assembly GCF_031769215.1). Taxonomy (NCBI): domain Eukaryota; kingdom Metazoa; phylum Mollusca; class Bivalvia; order Pectinida; family Pectinidae; genus Ylistrum; species Ylistrum balloti. Next base: position 5,967 of record NW_026782501.1, read on the forward strand.
AAGTTATTTCGTACTTAACAAATAAATAGCGTGAATTTATGCTTAACAGTAATTAAATACGTGTAATGGGGCGCGTGGACTTTCCATATAGATCTTTACATTTCTTACATACACTTGTTTAATGTTGTACGTCCTTAGTATTAACGGTGTGTTTGTTTCATTGTTTATCTTTTCTGTATCTGAGTTTCTATTTGTGAAGGAAGGTGTTACTATCTCGTGTGGCAATCCATTGATCTTAATGGAGAAACATTATTTTGAAATATAAAACAATATTACTTTTACCAGAAAGTGTGACAACATTCACCATTCACGGCATTTTCTTACATGTACATCTAATAAACAACAATGAATTGTGATATTTTGAATCAATTTATCAACATTCCAGTTTTTGTCGTTCCATTACAACCGAACAGTGTTTCCCCACTATAAATAGATATGGTATATATTCTACAATAACTCCAGAAGTCCTATCACGCAGATTGTATTTACACTGTATATACCAGACTGTTTATAGTGTATCCGTTCTAGCCCTCAGTTTACACTGTATATACCAGACTGTTTATAATGTATCCGTTCTAACCCTCAGTTTACACTGTATATACCAGACTGTTTATAGTGTATCCGTTCTACCGTCTGTTTACACTGTATCACTGTTTATAGTGTATCCGTTCTAACCCTCAGTTTACACTGTATATACCAGACTGTTTATAGTGTATCCGTTCTAACCCTCAGTTTACACTGTATATACCAGACTGTTTATAGTGTATCCGTGATTACACTCTGTGTATTGTGTTACACTGTATATACCAGACTGTTTATAGTGTATCCGTTCTAACCCTCAGTTTACACTGTATATACCAGACTGTTTATAGTGTATCCGTTCTAACCCTCAGTTTACACTGTATATACCAGACTGTTTATAGTGTATCCGTTCTAACCCTCAGTTTACACTGTATATACCAGACTGTTTATAGTGTATCCGTTCTAACCCTCAGTTTACACTGTATATACCAGACTGTTTATAGTGTATCCGTTCTAACCCTCAGTTTACACTGTATATACCAGACTGTTTATAGTGTATCCGTTCTAACCCTCAGTTTACACTGTATATAGACTGTTTATAGTGTATCCGTTCTAACCCTATAGTGTTTATAGTGTATCCGTTCTAACCCTCAGTTTACACTGTATATACCAGACTGTTTATAGTGTATCCGTTCTAACCCTCAGTTTACACTGTATATACCAGACTGTTTATAGTGTATCCGTTCTAACCCTCAGTTTACACTGTATATACCAGACTGTTTATAGTGTATCCGTTCTAACCCTCAGTTTACACTGTATATACCAGACTGTTTATAGTGTATCCGTTCTAACCCTCAGTTTACACTGTATATACCAGACTGTTTATAGTGTATCCGTTCTAACCCCGAGTTTACACTGTATATACCAGACTGTTTATAGTGTATCCGTTCCGTTCTAACCCTCAGTTTACACTGTATATACCAGACTGTTTATAGTGTATCCGTTCTAACCCTCAGTTTACACTGTATATACCAGACTGTTTATAGTGTATCCGTTCTAACCCTCAGTTTACACTGTATATACCAGACTGTTTATAGTGTATCCGTTCTAACCCTCAGTTTACACTGTATATACCAGACTGTTTATAGTGTATCCGTTCTAACCCTCAGTTTACACTGTATATACCAGACTGTTTATAGTGTATCCGTTCTGTATATACCCTCAGTTTACACTGTATATACCAGACTGTTTATAGTGTATCCGTTCTAACCCTCAGTTTACACTGTATATACCAGACTGTTTATAGTGTATCCGTTCTAACCCTGTGTATCCGTTTACACTGTATATACCAGACTGTTTATAGTGTATGTTTATAGTTTACACTGTATATACCAGACTGTTTATAATGTATCAGTTCTAACCGAGAGTTTACACTGTATATACCAGAGTTTATTGTACTGTATATATACCAGACTGTTTATAGTGTATCCGTTCTAACCCTCAGTTTACACTGTATATACCAGACTGTTTATAGTGTATCCGTTCTAACCCTCAGTTTACACTGTATATACCAGACTGTTTATAGCGTATCCGTTCTAACCCTCAGTTTACACTGTATATACCAGACTGTTTATAGTGTATCCGTTCTAACCCTCAGTTTACACTGTATATACCAGACTGTTTATAGTGTATCCGTTCTAACCCTCAGTTTACACTGTATATACCAGACTGTTTATAGTGTATCCGTTCTAACCCTCAGTTTACACTGTATATACCAGACTGTTTATAGTGTATCCAGTTTCTGTATATACCCTCAGTTTACACTGTATATACCAGACTGTTTATATCTCCAGTTTACACTGTATATACCAGACTGTTTATAGTGTATCCGTTCTAACCCTCAGTTTACACTGTATATACCAGACTGTTTATAGTGTATCCGTTCTAACCCTCAGTTTACACTGTATATACCAGACTGTTTATAGTGTATCCGTTCTAACCCTCAGTTTACACTGTATATACCAGACTGTTTATAGCGTATCCGTTCTAACCCTCAGTTTACACTGTATATACCAGACTGTTTATAGTGTATCCGTTCTAACCCTCAGTTTACACTGTATATACCAGACTGTTTATAGTGTATCCGTTCTAACCCTCAGTTTACACTGTATATACCAGACTGTTTATAGTGTATCCGTTCTAACCCTCAGTTTACACTGTATATACCAGACTGTTTATAGTGTATCCGTTCTAACCCTCAGTTTACACTGTATATACCAGACTGTTTATAGTGTATCCGTTCTAACCCTCAGTTTACACTGTATATACCAGACTGTTTATAGTGTATCCGTTCTAACCCTCAGTTTACACTGTATATACCAGACTGTTTATAGTGTATCCGTTCTAACCCTCAGTTTACACTGTATATACCAGACTGTTTATAGTGTATCCGTCAGTTTCTGTATATAACCCTGTATATAGTTTACACTGTATATACCAGACTGTTTATAGTGTATCCGTTCTAACCCTCAGTTTACACTGTATATACCAGACTGTTTATAGTGTATCCGTTCTAACCCTCAGTTTACACTGTATATACCAGACTGTTTATAGTGTATCCGTTCTAACCCTCAGTTTACACTGTATATACCAGACTGTTTATAGTGTATCCGTTCTAACCCTCAGTTTACACTGTATATACCAGACTGTTTATAGTGTATCCGTTCTAACCCTCAGTTTACACTGTATATACCAGACTGTTTATAGTGTATCCGTTCTAACCCTCAGTTTACACTGTATATACCAGACTGTTTATAGTGTATCCGTTCTAACCCTCAGTTTACACTGTATATACCAGACTGTTTATAGTGTATCCGATCTAACCCTCAGTTTACACTGTATATACCAGACTACTGTTTATAGTGTATCCGTTCTAACCCTCAGTTTACACTGTATATACCAGACTGTTTATAGTGTATCCGTTCTAACCCTCAGTTTACACTGTATATACCAGACTGTTTATAATGTATCCGTTCTAACCCTCAGTTTACACTGTATATACCAGACTGTTTATAGTGTATCCGTTCTAACCCTCAGTTTACACTGTATATACCAGACTGTTTATAGTGTATATACCAGACTGTTTATAGTGTATCCGTTCTAACCCCGAGTTTACACTGTATATACCAGACTGTTTATAGTGTATCCGTTCTAACCCTCAGTTTACACTGTATATACCAGACTGTTTATAGTGTATCCGTTTACACTGTATATACCCTCAGTTTACACTGTATATACCAGACTGTTTATAGTGTATCCGTTCTAACCCTCAGTTTACACTGTATATACCAGACTGTTTATAGTGTATCCGTTCTAACCCTCAGTTTACACTGTATATACCAGACTGTTTATAGTGTATCCGTTCTAACTCTCAGTTTACACTGTATATACCAGACTGTTTATAGTGTATCCGTTCTAACCCTCAGTTTACACTGTATATACCAGACTGTTTATAGTGTATCCGTTCTAACCCTCAGTTTACACTGTATATACCAGACTGTTTATAGTGTAGCAGGTAAACACAAGTGGAATTACAGGTAAACACAAGTCGAATTACAGGTAAACACAAGTCGAATTACAGGTAAACACAAGTCGAATTACAGGTAAGCACAGTTGAATTACAGGTAAACACAAGTGGAATTACAGGTAAACACAAGTCGAATTACAGGTAAACACAAGTCGAATTACAGGTAAACACAAGTCGAATTACAGGTAAACACAAGTCGAATTTCAGGTAAGCACAGTTGAATTACAGGTAAACACAAGTCGAATTACAGGTAAGCACAGTTGAATTACAGGTAAACACAAGTCGAATTACAGGAAAACACATGTCGAATTACAGGTAAACACAAGTCGAATTACAGGTAAACACAAGTCGAATTACAGGTAAACACAAGTCGAATTACAGGTAAACACAAGTCGAATTACAGGTAAACACAAGTCGAATTACAGGTAAACACAAGTCGAATTACAGGTAAACACAAGTCGAATTACAGGTAAACACAAGTCGAATTACAGGTAAACACAAGTCGAATTACAGGTAAACACAAGTCGAATTACAGGTAAACACAAGTCGAATTACAGGAAAACACATGTCGAATTACAGGTAAACACAAGTCGAATTACAGGTAAACACAAGTCGAATTACAGGTAAGCACAGTTGAATTACAGGTTAACACAAGTCGAATTACAGGTAAACACCAGGTAAGCACAGTTGAATTACAGGTGAACACAAGTCGAATTACAGGTAAACACAAGTCGAATTACAGGTAATTACGGGGAAAAATCTGCTAATTGATTTTGATAAAAGAAAGAAAGATAATCCTTGCAAAGTCCTAATTGAATGACAGTTTGTCGTATTCATTGCATTTATGTTAGCTGTCTGTGGACGGTCAGTGACATTCTAGGCTTAATATCAGAAGTAGAAATCAGAAAATATATTGTTTAAAATTGAAAACAAATATACAACGTTTATACAGTAAATCCAAATCATCTATAAAAAATATTTGTTTCTTTCGATGAAACTGAAAAATAGTAATTGAGTCGGATGGTAAATGGTGTTTGTCATACCAATCTGTTAACTTGATCTCTTATCAAGTTCGGATAAAAAAAAACAGAAAAAAATACAACAGGTTGACATAATAGTCAGGCAAAAGAAAAGACTTGATTCGGAACTGGACATATGAAGTGAACATATGTGAAAAATGTCAGCTGTCAGTAAAACGATTTCAATTTTCCAGGGTTTAAAAAACCCCAAAACACTAGTTCGTGGACGGTTGATTTCGTGGTAAGATATAGCTCTTTAAGTCTACTTATATTCATTTAAACAGTTCGTCGACATATCAATTCGGAGGTTAAAAGTCTACCTGAAGTCGATCAATGTAAACCCTCGCGAAAACTAAATATTTGACAGTAGTTTCATGAGACCACCATTGCTGTAAACACTGTTTAGAGACGGCCAGTTTACGATCATGAAATGATATCTTAACGATAGTCTGTGAAAGGTATACAACGTTTTTATCTGCGTTCCAAGAATTCTGACGTGTCCTGTAATCTAGGTGACATCACCTTTTCCTCCAGGTAATCCGAAACGAAAGGTCAATTTATCACAAAATCCTCACACTCACCAGTATTGTCATGTTTACTTAATGATGTAAATAAAAAAGATAATGAAGACAAGCTTGGCATCGGTGTACTGTAACTATTATTTATAAAGGTAAATGACATTGTGGTAGCTTTCAGTAGAACATATTTGTTTCCCGTGTTTTGATATATGCGCGAGACCTGGCAAATATTGTAGTCTGCGACAAAATGGCAGGCAATTATTCTTTCACCTTCCACTAACAGAAAATGAAATTCTCAAACAAGACCAAAAGTGATTCTGATATAGAACTGCTTCTTGACCAAATTCCTGTTGCCATGGATACTTGAGAATGGTCACAACAAACTCTGTAGCAATTCAAAATGGCTGCCGCTCAGTTCGAAGCGAGCAGGAGACAGTCGTTGAATCCAGACTTAAATTATGTTGTTTTGTGTTTTTTAAATATGTCGCATAATCGTGTTTTGCCCAAGTTATGTTGTTTGATCTCAAATTTAAAATGATGTGTTATATTTTCTAACTCAATGCATTAGACTTGTACAAGTTCTAGAAACAGTACATTTGGCTTGTCAAACATTTGAAAGCAAACTGTCTTAAAAGAAATATAAACATTTAACGTTGCTTTGGACAATTTCATGGAATGATGCATTGATTTGTCCTTGCGAAGAATTCAACATGAATTCATCAAATTTGTCTCATGAGCTACGCAATTAATTAACCCATGAAATTGATCACGGCAAGGTTCAACGCTTAAATATCAACGGATAACCTATATACAGCCGGGGAAATTTTACGATCGTCAAAGTGATCTCATTGAGAAATATATTACTTTGTGCGATATGAAAGTGGACGTGTTTGATGCTGGTTACTTTGTCTGTTGGTTCCGTTGGGTAATGTGAAGCTGGACGTGTTTGATGTTCGTTAGTTTGTCTGTTGGTTCCGTTGTGTGATATGAAGCTGGACGTCTTTGATGCTCGTTACTTTGTTGGTTCCGTTGTGTGATATGAAGCTGGACGTGTTTGATGTTCGTTAGTTTGTCTGTTGGTTCCGTTGTGTGATATGAAAGTGGACGTCTTTGATGTTCGTTAGTCTGTCTGTTGGTTCCGTTGTTTGATATGAAGCTGGACGTGTTTGATGCTCGTTAGTTTGTCTGTTGGTTCCGTTGTGTGATATGAAGCTGGACGTGTTTGATGTTCGTTAGTTTGTCTGTTGGTTCCGTTGTGTGATATGAAGCTGGACGTGTTTGATGCTCGTTAGTTTGTCTGTTGGTTCCGTTGTGCGATATGAAGCTGGACGTGTTTGATGTTCGTTAGTTTGTCTGTTGGTTCCGTTGTGTGATATGAAGCTGGACGTGTTTGATGCCCGTTAGTTTGTCTGTTTGGTCCGTTGTGTGATATGAAGCTAGACGTGTTTGATGTTCGTTAGTTTGTCTGTTGGTTCCGTTGTGTGATATGAAGCTAGACGTGTTTGATGTTCGTTAGTTTGTCTGTTTGGTCCGTTGTGTGATATGAAGCTAGACGTGTTTGATGTTCGTTAGTTTGTCTGTTGGTTCCGTTGTGTGATATGAAGCTAGACGTGTTTGATGCTCGTTAGTTTGTCTGTTGGGTCCGTTGTGTGATATGAAGCTAGACGTGTTTGATGTTCGTTAGTTTGTCTGTTGGTTCCGTTGTGTGATATGAAGCTAGACGTGTTTGATGTTCGTTAGTTTGTCTGTTTGGTCCGTTGTGTGATATGAAGCTAGACGTGTTTGATGTTCGTTAGTTTGTCTGTTGGTTCCGTTGTGTGATATGAAGCTTGACGTGTTTGATGCTCGTTAGTTTGTCTGTTGGGTCCGTTGTGTGATATGAAGCTAGACGTGTTTGATGTTCGTTAGTTTGTCTGTTGGTTCCGTTGTGTGATATGAAGCTAGACGTGTTTGATGCTCGTTAGTTTGTCTGTTGGGTCCGTTGTTCTATACGTTGTTCTTATTTGAGAACGTGACATTATTAACAAACTAGGATCAAACACATCTACTTTCATATCACACAAAGTAATAGACAGTGTATTTCGCCATCACTATGACGACCGTAAAATCTCCCCATATAACTCAAGCTTACTTTGTTACTTGGATAAACCAATATTTATACGACTTAAGCAGAGTAATTTTATTGAAAATTAGTTTGGATTAAGATTTATATATTGGTGTTTTCTGTTTTTGACGTGGAAATGTCGGTTTTCTACCATAATTGTCAGAAGAATAAGTCGTAGGATAAAGGGAATATTAAATTTGTTTCCGAAGACTCGCTAACTTTAAAAAGCCGTAGATCCATTGCACAAATTTCATATCAAATGAAAGCTCGGTTAAAATATATATATATAAACAGTGGGTTTGGTTGCAGAACACTATTTATGACGTGTTGCTATCTCCATGGAGTTGATGAAAAAGCCCGGATAATGCGCAGAAGTGTTGCGCGGTATATGATGTTTGGTTTAATACTGATTACCCGGTCTGTCAGTGTGGCTGTGATGAAGCGCTTTCCCACCCTGGATCACATCGTGGAATCTGGTACGTCGAAATCATTTTATTATCAACATATAGACATATATTGCGTCAGTAGTTAGATAATGATAAATCATTATATTTTGTGCCGTTTCGAAATCGCTAAGAGTTAGTTCATACTCTCTCTATACTGTTAGTTATTTAGTACAACTTCGGTCGACTTGACTGGTGGACCCTGCATGTCACGTTTTCATTTAAACAAGGTTCAGCATATGATTATCTTTCTTTTCGAAATTCGTCTGGTATTTAAGACAAAATTATTAAATCGTGTGGTTTGAGATCCTCTCACTTTGGTTTAAGGTCAATTTGGGCCATTTTAAACATTCCAAACGTCTAGACTTTAACACTGTAGTCTGCTAGCATCACTCATGAAGCATATGAGTGTACGATTCAGTTTTTATTAGAATTTAACTCTCCGAAACTCCTAGTTGTACTGAAAAGCGCTATTCGCTAGTGGTTGTTGTACTACTGTTTAAACAAGGGCCGTCAGAGACGGGATATAACCCCCGAATAGGACAACATTTAAGCATAAAAAACAAAGGGACATAACTCCAAAATCATGCAACAGAGAGCGATGATTCTTCTGCATTGTACCTCTCCTTATTGTGATCTATCTACCTAAGAAGTTTCATGTTGATACCTCTTATAATTTTTATGTTATGCTCCGGACAAAATTATGATAGGCGGAGGAACGGACGGACGAGCAAAGCGGCGACTATATGCTTTCCGTTCGGGGAGCGTAATAACCCATCTTTAGAATTTCTCCTTTTGTTTCCTCTTCGATCTTCCTTTAATCCGCGATTAAAGAAGACAACTTGTACAGAAGAAATGAAAGTATTGCGGTCGTCATTTCCCAGCTATGATTTTTTATTGTATACAGTCCTAGTTTTCCGTCTGATTCGATATCAATAGATCACTGTTTCACGGTTGCTATCATGTCCACTTCTACATAACCAAAAATCAAGGTAGATTTGCCGGATATTTTAGTTTTGAATTTTAATGACAAGTCGTAATGATTACTTGGAGAATGGGTCTATTGTTCCCTGATGTTAATACCTACAATACCGACGGAACAGCCACGTGGTGCAGTGTCTATCATAAATCGTTTCCTAGGATAACCAAAGTCATATTTAAATTCGATATATATTTTTGGGTGTCGGTTGTACAATATATAGGAATGGTCTGTTTTAATTCAAAATGTATCGGAGGATTATATTGAATCGTTTTCCTGATGACCCCACCCCCTCCTGTAGCGACATTGTAAAGTGACATACATGTTTATATAAAGTAACAAATACAGGCTTCATATCGAAGGACGAAGCCATCATGTACGAGGAGGTTGAGTGTAAGTACAACAAGTTCTGGGTACCGATCCTGTGGGCCAACAGTATACTAGTACAGGCACGGAAGGAGAACAAGATACAGACAGAGTGGGGACTTCGCATGATTATTGAGGTATGTATCTCCTACCTACTGAACAGGGTGATCCCGTCTCACCCTAGGGTTGAGACAGGGGATTCCCATGTCAGGACAATGATATGACGTCACAGTAACAGTTCACTGACGTCACGTCAACACTTAAATCACGTCTGCTATGCGGAGCACTAAAACAACAAAAATAACATGAGTACCGAAAACAATAAGAGAAAAATAACCCTCCAATCCTTTGTTGGTAATATAGGGTGATCAAACATGCAGAAGATGATAACAATGTACTGTAGCCCATTCGACTACGCTTTGTTCAACACTTGGTCATAAATGTGCGAGAGTCTATGGCCCCCCTCGTCCCTGTTTGGTACTGGCCCGCCGTGGCGTATCCAGATGGCTTCCTTTACCAACCATGCGAAAATATTGTTTTCCTTGTCAACTGTTTTTTAATTTCCCTAGTCAATGATATAACTTTGCTGTGTGGAATTATCTGTAAGTGCAGCTTTGACGCGATCGGAAGTTGAGATCTTTTCACAATAGACCAATACTTAGATAGTACCGTCATCTTTCTTTACAAGGAGGGTGTCAAGGAATGACATAGCGACATTGACTTCTTTCTCGTGGGTGAATTTATTGCTACTGGTGGTATCTGTGACCCTTTGTTTACTATTTCCAATATGTCGACTAGGTTTGCATTCTTCGGGATCTGTGGTTGTAGACTCTTTCACCATGAATGGCTCCACTACCCTGATAGATAGTATCTCGGAACGCAACGAGTGTTGTAAGCACAAAGTCTAGTAAATCCACGATATTTTGGATATGGAGATTGGTGTTCTTTCGCCAGTACCGGTCTTGCTCTTGGCTCCAAATGATACCAAGTGCTTTATCAGTGGGAAATGAGTGCCGGATCGTTTTGGATAAGTACCGTTAACAAACTTTCTGAAAGGTCTTTCGAGTTTTCGACAAGATGTTCCGATTTTTCCACCAGAGGTGACATTACCAACATGAAGACAATTTTCCAAATCAACTTACTTCTTTGAGTTTCGAAAGACATAGGTTGATGAGGACTGGGTTCGCTGTCAGGATTTCAATAGGAATAACTCTCTTTTCTTCTGTGATATTAAGTTAGATAAATACGAAAATGGTTAGTTTGCCTGGTTGTTTGTTGTTTTAAGAATTATTTTAATTAAAAATAACATTATTTGTTCAATTTCGACTTCCTTCAATAAAGCAGGACGCCTAGTCGAATTCTGACTGGAATTTTTTCCGGCTCTCCCTGGTTTTTTTTTTCTGTGTCCATGTTTTGCTCTTGTTTCATGATGTGCGGTATTTTTGGTCCATGTTTTATGATTTGTAGTATATCTTGCCAGTGTGTGGTGTTGTGCGGTATATCTTGCCAGTGTGTGGTGGTGTGCGGTATATCTTGCCAGTGTGTGGTGTTGTGCGGTATATCTTGCCAGTGTGTGGTGGTGTGCGGTATATCTTGCCAGTGTGTGGTGTTGTGCGGTATATCTTGCCAGTGTGTGGTGGTGTGCGGTATATCTTGCCAGTGTGTGGTGGTGTGCGGTATATCTTGTCAGTGTGTGGTGTTGTGCGGTATATCTTGCCAGTGTGTGGTGGTGTGCGGTATATCTTGCCAGTGTGTGGTGGTGTGCGGTATATCTTGTCAGTGTGTGGTGTTGTGCGGTATATCTTGCCAGTGTGTGGTGTTGTGCGGTATATCTTGTCAGTGTGTGGTGTTGTGCGGTATATCTTGCCAGTGTGTGGTGTTGTGCGGTATATCTTGCCAGTGTGTGGTGGTGTGCGGTATATCTTGCCAGTGTGTGGTGTTGTGCGGTATATCTTGCCAGTGTGTGGTGGTGTGCGGTATATCTTGCCAGTGTGTGGTGGTGTGCGGTATATCTTGTCAGTGTGTGGTGTTGTGCGGTATATCTTGCCAGTTTGTGGTATTGTGCGGTATATCTTGCCAGTGTGTGGTGGTGTGCGGTATATCTTGCCAGTGTGTGGTGGTGTGCGGTATATCTTGTCAGTGTGTGGTGGTGTGCGGTATATCTTGCCAGTGTGTGGTGGTGTGCGGTATATCTTGCCAGTGTGTGGTGTTGTGCGGTATATCCTGCAAGTGTGTGGTGGTGTGCGGTATATCTTGCCAGTGTGTGGTGGTGTGCGGTATATCTTGTCAGTGTGTGGTGTTGTGCGGTATATCTTGCCAGTGTGTGGTGTTGTGCGGTATATCTTGCAAGCGTGTGGTGGTGTGCGGTATATCTTGCAAGTGTGTGGTGTTGTGCGGTATATCTTGCCAGTGTGTGGTGTTGTGCGGTATATCTTGCCAGTGTGTGGTGTTGTGCGGTATATCTTGCCAGTGTGTGGTGGTGTGCGGTATATCTTGTCAGTATGTGGTGGTGTGCGGTATATCTTGTCAGTGTGTGGTGGTGTGCGGTATATCTTGTCAGTGTGTGGTGTTGTGCGGTATATCTTGCCAGTGTGTGGTGTTGTGCGGTATATCTTGCCAGTGTGTGGTGTTGTGCGGTATATCTTGCCAGTGTGTGGTGTTGTGCGGTATATCTTGCCAGTGTGTGGTGGTGTGCGGTATATCTTGCCAGTGTGTGGTGGTGTGCGGTATATCTTGCCAGTGTGTGGTGTTGTGCGGTATATCTTGCCAGTGTGTGGTGGTGTGCGGTATATCTTGCCAGTGTGTGGTGGTGTGCGGTATATCTTGTCAGTGTGTGGTGTTGTGCGGTATATCTTGCCAGTTTGTGGTATTGTGCGGTATATCTTGCCAGTGTGTGGTGGTGTGCGGTATATCTTGCCAGTGTGTGGTGGTGTGCGGTATATCTTGCCAGTGTGTGGTGGTGTGCGGTATATCTTGCCAGTGTGTAGTGTTGTATATTTTGTAAATTTGTTTTGCTTTGGTCTCATTTAAGAAAGAGATATAATTTATTTAGATTGATCAAGAATTACATGGCGGATGACGTCGATGAAGCAGAACATGTTTCCTTTTTTGGAACACTTGGTTTATTTTCCTAATACCTATTCAACACTCTCTATGTAAATATTTCTTTCGTTCGTATTTTGCCTTAGTTTCATCGATTTTGAATTAGCATTATGTTGTCATGGCGATATTTGGTATGTTGTTTTAATTTGGTTTACAGCAATTAGCGGATTTCCGAGACAAATGTTCTCTGTGCTTTGTGTATGATTGGATCACCGTCCCGTTAGTCTACACACAGGTAAGTGTTCAAGGTGTTTCTAGACTATTTTTCAGTCTTCTAACTGAAAGTCCTTGCTATGACTGCTCAACTTGTATATAGATACCAAACACATATCAAACGAAATCCACGTACATGTTACACATAAAAAAGTACTCTAATTCCGAATGGTGTTACATCCAATTCTCATACGATAATTTCATGGTGCGTAAAACAAAAACCTTTTACGTGGCTGATTGATGACATGTTTATTTATAGGTTGTTACGTGGTCAGTCTACATGTTTTTCGCGGCCTGTCTGATTGGTCGTCAGTTTTTGGACCCGGAAAAGAAATACCCCGGACATGACTTGGACCTGTATGTTCCCGTTTTCACACTGATGCAGTTTTTCTTCTACATGGGCTGGCTAAAGGTTAGTAGGATACAAGCTGCAACAGCGTGTCATTATCTTTCTTTATTAGTTAACGGAAATACGATGTTCATTTTTCACGTGCCTCCTTTTTGATGATTAATTGCATTTTGTCAATTATCTGTCTTCATTCTTGTAAACTTCCAAACGTATTACCTTGAATGATCACACCATAAATAGCTATGTTTTTGACAGAAATTTTTAACTGTATATTTATCTGAAATAGAACATTATGTCCATTACTATCTAAATATAAATTAATAGCCATAAATATGATATGAATTACTGACCATAAATATGATATGAATTTTTGACCATAAATATGATATAAATTACTGACCATAAATATGATATGAATTGTTGACCATAAATATGATATGAATTGTTGACCATAAATATGATATGAATTACTGACCATAAATATGATATGAATTGTTGACCATAAATATGATATAAATTACTGACCATGAATATGATATGAATTACTGACCATGAATATTATATAAATTACTGACCATGAATATGATATGAATTACTGACCATGAATATGATATGAATTACTGACCATAAATATGATATGAATTGTTGACCATAAATATGATATGAATTGTTGACCATAAATATGATATGAATTATTGACCATAAATATGATATGAATTGTTGACCATTAATATGATATGAATTGTTGACCATAAATATGATATGAATTGTTGACCATTAATATGATATGAATTACTGACCATAAATATGATATAAATTGTTGACCATAAATATGATATGAATTACTGGCCATGGATATGAATTGTTGACCATAAATATGATATGAATTACTGACCATAAATATGATATGAATTACTGACCATAAATATGATTTGAATTACTGACCATAAATATGATATGAATTGTTGACCATAAATATGATATGAATTACTGACCATAAATATGATATAAATTACTGACCATAAATATGATATGAATTATTGACCATAAATATGATATGAAATGTTGACCATAAATATGATATGAATTACTGACCATAAATATGATATGAATTACTGACCATTAATATGATATGAACTAGAAATTGTTGCTAACAATTTTGCGTGCTCTTCACTTCTTTGGCGACAATCTTGGATATCGGACAGACCCCAAAAACAAAACACTAAATTCATCGGAAGGACGTTCTGCATCGATCTGATGAAGAAAATTTCAAGAAAATTCAAAATTGAATGTTAAATTTTGAAAACTTTACCCCACAGCGAGCTTTTTTATTTGACATATTTTGTATTAATATGGCGTGAAAAAGGTTAAATAATATTATTGCACAAACTCTGTACAATCAAAGGTTTTCGAGATATTGCCGTTTTTAAGTTTTTAACTTATGACGTCATGGCGGCCATATTGGATTTTTGCCGTACTTAAAAAATCGGCATGTCCAAATTCATATACGTATCTACAAATAGGTGAATAGAATGTATATCTAGCTTTTACAATTTAAAAGATTACGAACCCACAAAATACGGAAGAAGAATAAAAAGAACTAGAAATTGTTGTTAACAATTTGGCGGGCTTTTCACTTCTTTGGCGACAAGTTGACCGGAAGTTGACATTTATCCTGATAACAATATATGAGAAAGATTCCTTGTTTGTTAGTCTCTACAACATATCCAAAGATGAACTTTGAATCTTGAAACGTTAAGGAGATATAACTACATAATAACGAAGAAATACACTTTTTAAAGGTTCAAACATATTTGACCCCTGTGACCTTGAATGTCGGTCAAGGTTATTCATATTTGCAAGCCTTATAATGTAACATCTAATGATCAATACATCCCCAATA
Source organism: Ylistrum balloti (assembly GCF_031769215.1). NCBI lineage: Eukaryota > Metazoa > Mollusca > Bivalvia > Pectinida > Pectinidae > Ylistrum > Ylistrum balloti. The sequence continues at coordinate 21,071 of NW_026782501.1, forward strand.
TTAGTTCTCTAGACCTTGTGAAACTTGACAAGAAGATTGTTGAACACTGGTACCCTATTTTGTATATTTGAACTTTGACCCCTTTGGGAAACCGGAAGTTGACATTTTGAGGGGAGTTTTCCTTATGACAATCACTAGGAAGTTTGCACAGAAGGTTTATAATCAATTTTCATCATTGTATGCCTTCTAGAAATTGAGAAACTTTCATTTAACAATTTTTAGTTAATTGACATCTGTGACCTTGAAAGTGGGTCAAGGTCATTTATATTATCAAACTTTGTTGTCGGTTACATATCCTTCCTGTATATGAAATATCAAGCATCTAGGCCTTCCAGAACTTGAGAAGAAGTTTTTCAAAGATTGGTACCCTAAATAGCTCTTTCCAAGTTTGTGCCCTACCGAAAACCGGAAGTTGAACTTTTAAGGAAGTTTTTCTTATGACAATCAATAGGAAGTGTCCACAGAAGGTTTGTAATCAATTTTCATAATTGTGTGCCTTCTATAAAGTGAGAAACTGTCATTTAACTATTCTTAGTTATTTGACCTCTGTGACCTTGAAAGTGGGTCAAGGTCATTTATATTATCAAACTTTGTTGCCAGTTACATATGCTTCATATACGTGAAATATAAAGCCTCTAGGCCTTTCAGAACTTGAGAAGAAGTTTTTCAAAGATGATATAAATTACTGACCATGAATATGATATGAATTACTGACCATAAATATGATATGAATTACTGACCATGAATATGATATGAATTACTGACCATAAATATCATATAAATTACTGACCATGCATATGATATGAATTGTTGACCATAAATATGATATGAATTACTGACCATAAATATCATATAAATTACTGACCATGAATATGATATAAATTGTTGACCATAAATATGAAATGAATTATTGACCATAAATATGATATAAATTACTGACCATGAATATGATATGAATTTTTGACCATAAATATGATATGAATTACTGACCATGAATATGATATGAATTATTGACCATAAATATGAAATGAATTATTGACCATAAATATGATATGAATTGTTGACCATAAATATGGTATAAATTGTTGACCATAAATATGATATAAATTACTGACCATGAATGTGATATAAATTATTGACCATAAATATGATATGAATTGTTGACCATAAATATGGTATGAATTACTGACCATAAATATGATATGAATTATTGACCATAAATATGATATGAATTGTTGACCATAAATATGATATAAATTACTGACCATCAATATGATATGAATTATTGACCATAAATATGATATTAATTGTTGACCATAAATATGATATAAATTGTTGACCATAAATATGATATAAATTACTGACCATGAATGTGATATAAATTATTGACCATAAATATGATATGAATTGTTGACCATAAATATGGTATGAATTACTGACCATAAATATGATATGAATTATTGACCATAAATATGAAATGAATTATTGACCATAAATATGATATGAATTGTTGACCATAAATATGATATAAATTGTTGACCATAAATATGATATAAATTACTGACCGTATATATGATATAAATTGTTGACTGCACGACCATATCATTCTTAAAGTAAGTTGGGAAATATTGTTGTATCTAGCAAAGCATTTCAAAGATGGAAAAACTAATATATATGTCAGTGAATTAAAATCTTTAATGTTTGAAGAAATATTGTATTTTTAATGATAAAGCAATACATGAACAGAAACAACATAAGGGGACATAACCCAACTATCTTTACATGATCGCGTATTGACAGACGTATGTAGTATCAATGTGTCGGTACCTTCATGAACTACATAAACTGAAACAACATAAGGGGACATAACCCAACTATCTTTGCCGGATCGCGTATTAGTTTAAACACATTTTATTGCCAAAAAAACAAGACAAATGGATTGGGCACAAGTTATATCAACATTATCGACGCCCTCTCCAATCAATATACCTATAAATTGTAAGGCAATGACATACAAGAACAAGATCATGAGGTATGATATACATGTAATCGCGTATTGACAGACATATGTGGTACTAATGTGATATTTATTTCATCGTTCTGTTCTGACAGCGTTATACTGTAAAAGTGACGTATCGGAGAAACTATAATGTAGGAAAATGTAAAATTCTAATTTAGACTTTTAGTCCCCGAAGTTTGTTGTAATCTGCATGCCATGTTAAGTTTATTTTTTCCACGGTCGCCTCGTAGGCTTCAACATTTAGACCCTTAGCATCCCTGACGCGTCCTAGAAGGACGAAACAACTGTATGATGTAGCATCTCTGACGCGTCCTAGAAGGACGAAACAACTGTATGATGTAGCATCTCTGACGCGTCCTAGAAGGACGAAACAACTGTATGATGTAGCATCTCTGACGCGTCCTGGAAGGACGAAACAACTGTATGATGTAGCATCCCTGACGAGTCCTAGAAGGACGAAACAATTGTATGATGTAGCATCTCTGACGCGTCCTGGAAGGACGAAACAACTTTATGATGTAGCATCTCTGACGCGTCCTGGAAGGACGAAACAACTTTATGATGTAGCATCTCTGACGCGTCCTGGAAGGACGAAACAATTGTATGATGTAGCATCTCTGACGCGTCCTGGAAGGACGAAACAACTTTATGATGTAGCATCTCTGACGCGTCCTAGAAGGACGAAACAACTGTATGATGTAGCATCTCTGACGCGTCCTAGAAGGACGAAACAATTGTATGATGTAGTATCTCTGACGCGTCCTGGAAGGACGAAACAACTTTATGATGTAGCATCTCTGACGCGTCCTAGAAGGACGAAACAACTGTATGATGTAGCATCTCTGACGCGTCCTAGAAGGACGAAACAACTGTATGATGTAGCATCTCTGACGCGTCCTAGAAGGACGAAACAACTGTATGATGTAGCATCTCTGACGCGTCCTAGAAGGACGAAACAACTGTATGATGTAGCATCTCTGACGCGTCCTAGAAGGACGAAACAACTGTATGATGTAGCATCTCTGACGCGTCCTAGAAGGACGAAACAACTGTATGATGTAACATCACTGACAAGTCCTCGAAGGACGAAACAGCTGTATGATGTAACATCACTGACAAGTCCTCGAAGGACGAAACAGCTGTATGATGTAACATCACTGACAAGTCCTCGAAGGACGAAACAGCTGTATGATGCAGTTTAATTAATTGTTTGGCTCTAGTGTATCTAGCTCAAACTTTTATTATCAGCTTGTGTGTGTACAATCTAGTTTGATTGAATTTGAGTTTGGATTATGATAATATTCACATGTTTCTATTTTCTTGCATGTTTTTTTATCTCGAGTCAGTGACATAACACACCCCTGGACAATCACGATTATTACAAATTTGACAAATGTAGGTTGCAGAACAACTGATCAACCCTTTTGGAGAAGACGACGATGATTTTGACATTAATTGGTTGCTGGACAGACACACAGCGGTGAGTAAGCTTGGTTTTAATCTACGTTTGAAACAGACACACAGCGGTGAGTAAGCTTGGTTTTATTATACGTTTGAGACAGACACACAGCGGTGAGTAAGCTTGGTTTTATTATACGTTTGAGACAGACACACAGCGGTGAGTAAGCTTGGTTTATTATACGTTTGAGACAGACACACAGCGGTGAGTAAGCTTGGTTTTATTATACGTTTGAGACAGACACACAGCGGTAAGTAAGCTTGGTTTATTATACGTTTGAGACAGACACACAGCGGTAAGTAAGCTTGGTTTATTATACGTTTGAGACAGACACACAGCGGTGAGTAAGCTTGGTTTTATTATACGTTTGAGACAGACACACAGCGGTAAGTAAGCTTGGTTTATTATACGTTTGAGACAGACACACAGCGGTAAGTAAGCTTGGTTTATTGTACGTTTGAGACAGACACACAGCGGTGAGTAAGCTTGGTTTATTATACGTTTGAGACAGACACACAGCGGTGAGTAAGCTTGGTTTATTATACGTTTGAGACAGACACACAGCGGTGAGTAAGCTATCTTTGGTTTTATTATACGTTTGAGCAACTGTTCATCATACTGCACTATGTCTCACAACATTTTAATACACCTGCAGTCAAACTTCGTTATATCGAACTTGTATAGCTCGAACACCGCGTTTAATTCGAAGCATTCTGTCGGTCTCTCAACAACTCATACCAAATTTTCGAACTCACTTTTATCGAATACTCTGATAACTTTTCCCACGGTCCAGCCGACTTCGTGATAACGTAGTTCGACTGTATGTCAAACTTAGTGATTTTTTATAAGCGATGTTTCCACACTCTTGATTTGCTAAAAACTCCGCGTTATTTCAAGTCGAACGGTTGTAAAAAAATACGTTTTCTCTTATGTTGGTAAAATTAAGCAAAGACTAAATGAAAATGTTATACTGTATAACCAAACTATTGTAATGTCATAATTTAAGCTGTAAGTAAAGAACTCTCAATGTCGAAAATTAATTCATTTGAGATGGAACTTCAACATCTTCGCTCATTTTTATATACTATCATATATATATATACCATGAACATTCCTACATCACGAGAAAAACATCTAATAAGACAGTTGACGTTGAAACATTTACAGGCAGTCTGAATTTTAAGTATTAGGTTCCTAGATCTTCTTGGATTTTTAGATCATGTGTTTGTTTATCTCGAACTTTTTCCAGAAACTTAAACTAAATTTGGAATTACTCAGGTGGCGATGACCCTGGTCGACTACATGTACGGTAAACATCCTACACTTATGAAGGACATGCACTTTAATGAAGTGGTGACAGAGCTGCCTTACACTGAAGCATCCATATCGTCCAGGAAACCAGTCTTCCTTGGCTCCACCTACAACCTGACGTAGGTAATCTGTAGGCTCCATCTACAACCTGACGTAGGTAATCTATAGGGTCCACCTACAACCTGACGTAGGTAATCTGTAGGCTCCACCTACAATCTGACGTAGGTAATCTGTAGGCTCCACCTACAACCTGACGTAGGTAATCTGTAGGCTCGAGGTTTATCAAATCTTCCATTTCATTGAGCATGAAATAGGAAGATCTCAAGCCTAGGGAAAGATAGTGTAATCAGCAAGACGAGCCCGCGACCCTGAGTGTTTCCGTCTTAGAAATCTTTCTCCTAGGGTTTGCTATCCTGTCTCTGATCTTAAAGGGGTGGATACTTAATGCTGTCTTACCTTGCTGGCCGCCGTATGAAGGTGTTGTTTTACATCAATGTTTGACTTTGTAGCGTAATTGTAATGAAATTAGGATTCATCGTTTCGACCCTAAGTAAGCCAATGAGATCTCACACAGCGTGAATACACCTGGAAAGGAAGACGAAACGAACATCCTTTTTCCAAAGAGGATAATGCCTGGCTATCTATCAAATACAACAACATATGTTATGATAGTTGAGAGTTTTATGTAACAATTTTAAGAACAAGAAATACCAACATGTTAACATAATCATAAACCAAAATCACATTCCCGCACTGCTTCATTAAAGCGAACTAAGGCAAGATATGAGCATAAGAAAGATATACATCGAGACCCATGAAAAATGAAAAAGGAGAATAAAAACAGGTGTTTCGGAAGAGTAAGCGTTTTCTGCTTCATCGACAACAGCGATGGAAATCTTCATACCGTACAACTTTTCAATTTGTTATCAACCTGCGTCTGATAAAACCCTGTTTTACGAATATGTCCGTCAGTTGACGACTTCTTGCACGAAAACGTGATGAAGGGAACAGGCCCGCGAACAAAGCGTCTTTAATGTGATGAAGGGAACAGGCCCGCGAACAAAGCATCTTTAATGTGATGAAGGGAACATGCGCGCGAACAAAGCGTCTTTAATGTGATGAAGGGAACAGGCCCGCGAACAAAGCATCTTTAATGTGATGAAGGGAACAGGCCCGCGAACAAAGCGTCTTTAATGTGATGAAGGGAACAGGCCCGCGAACAAAGCGTCTTTAATGTGATGAAGGGAACAGGCCCGCGAACAAAGCGTCTTTAATGTGATGAAGGGAACAGGCCCGCGAACAAAGCATCTTTAATGTGATGAAGGGAAAAGGCCCGCGAACAAAGCGTCTTTAATGTGATGAAGGGAACATGCCCGCGAACAAAGCGTCTTTAATGTGATGAAGGGAACAGGCCCGCGAACAAAGCGTCTCTAATGTGATGAAGGGAACATGCCCGCGAACAAAGCGTCTTTAATGTGATGAAGGGAACAGGCCCGCGAACAAAGCGTCTTTAATGTGATGAAGGGAACAGGCCCGCGAACAAAGCGTCTTTAATGTGATGAAGGGAGCAAGCCCGCGAACAAAGCGTCTTTAATGTGATGAAGGGAACAAGCCCGCGAACAAAGCGTCTTTAATGTGATGAAGGGAACAAGCCCGCGAACAAAGCGTCTTTAATGTGATGAAGGGAGCAAGCCCGCGAACAAAGCGTCTTTAATGTGATGAAGGGAACATGCCCGCGAACAAAGCGTCTTTAATGTGATGAAGGGAACAGGCCCGCGAACAAAGCATCTTTAATGTGATGAAGGGAACAGGCCCGCGAACAAAGCGTCTTTAATGTGATGAAGGGAACAGGCCCGCGAACAAAGCGTCTTTAATGTGATGAAGGGAGCAAGCCCGCGAACAAAGCGTCTTTAATGTGATGAAGGGAACAGGCCCGCGAACAAAGCGTCTTTAATGTGATGAAGGGAACAGGCCCGCGAACAAAGCGTCTTTAATGTGATGAAGGGAACAGGCCCGCGAACAAAGCATCTTTAATGTGATGAAGGGAACAGGCCCGCGAACAAAGCGTCTTTAATGTGATGAAGGGAGCAAGCCCGCGAACAAAGCGTCTTTAATGTGATGAAGGGAACAGGCCCGCGAACAAAGCGTCTTTAATGTGATGAAGGGAACAGGCCCGCGAACAAAGCATCTTTAATGTGATGAAGGGAACAGGCCCGCGAACAAAGCGTCTTTAATGTGATGAAGGGAACAAGCCCGCGAACAAAGCGTCTTTAATGTGATGAAGGGAGCATGCCCGCGAACAAAGCGTCTTTAATGTGATGAAGGGAACATGCCCGCGAACAAAGCGTCTTTAATGTGATGAAGGGAACAGGCCCGCGAACAAAGCATCTTTAATGTGATGAAGGGAACAGGCCCGCGAACAAAGCGTCTTTAATGTGATGAAGGGAACAGGCCCGCGAACAAAGCGTCTTTAATGTGATGAAGGGAACAGGCCCGCGAACAAAGCGTCTTTAATGTGATGAAGGGAGCAAGCCCGCGAACAAAGCGTCTTTAATGTGATGAAGGGAACAGGCCCGCGAACAAAGCGTCTTTAATGTGATGAAGGGAACAAGCCCGCGAACAAAGCATCTTTAATGTGATGAAGGGAACAGGCCCGCGAACAAAGCGTCTTTAATGTGATGAAGGGAACAGGCCCGCGAACAAAGCATCTTTAATGTGATGAAGGGAACAAGCCCGCGAACAAAGCGTCTTTAATGTGATGAAGGGAACAGGCCCGCGAACAAAGCATCTTTAATGTGATGAAGGGAACAGGCCCGCGAACAAAGCGTCTTTAATGTGATGAAGGGAACAGGCCCGCGAACAAAGCGTCTTTAATGTGATGAAGGGAACAGGCCCGCGAACAAAGCGTCTTTAATGTGATGAAGGGAACAGGCCCGCGAACAAAGCGTCTTTAATGTGATGAAGGGAGCAAGCCCGCGAACAAAGCGTCTTTAATGTGATGAAGGGAACAGGCCCGCGAACAAAGCGTCTTTAATGTGATGAAGGGTACAGGCCCGCGAACAAAGCGTCTTTAATGTGATGAAGGGAACAGGCCCGCGAACAAAGCGTCTTTAATGTGATGAAGGGAACAGGCCCGCGAACAAAGCGTCTTTAATGTGATGAAGGGAACAGGCCCGCGAACAAAGCGTCTTTAATGTGATGAAGGGAACAGGCCCGCGAACAAAGCGTCTTTAATGTGATGAAGGGAACAGGCCCGCGAACAAAGCGTCTTTAATGTGATGAAGGGAACAGGCCCGCGAACAAAGCGTCTTTAATGTGATGAAGGGAACAGGCCCGCGAACAAAGCGTCTTTAATGTGATGAAGGGAACAGGCCCGCGAACAAAGCGTCTTTAATGTGATGAAGGGAGCAAGCCCGCGAACAAAGCGTCTTTAATGTGATGAAGGGAGCAAGCCCGCGAACAAAGCGTCTTTAATGTGATGAAGGGAACAGGCCCGCGAACAAAGCGTCTTTAATGTGATGAAGGGAACAGGCCCGCGAACAAAGCATCTTTAATGTGATGAAGGGAACAGGCCCGCGAACAAAGCGTCTTTAATGTGATGAAGGGAACATGCGCGCGAACAAAGCATCTTTAATGTGATGAAGGGAACAGGCCCGCGAACAAAGCATCTTTAATGTGATGAAGGGAACAGGCCCGCGAACAAAGCATCTTTAATGTGATGAAGGGAACAGGCCCGCGAACAAAGCGTCTTTAATGTGATGAAGGGAACAGGCCCGCGAACAAAGCATCTTTAATGTGATGAAGGGAACAGGCCCGCGAACAAAGCGTCTTTAATGTGATGAAGGGAACAGGCCCGCGAACAAAGCATCTTTAATGTGATGAAGGGAACAAGCCCGCGAACAAAGCGTCTTTAATGTGATGAAGGGAACAGGCCCGCGAACAAAGCATCTTTAATGTGATGAAGGGAACAGGCCCGCGAACAAAGCGTCTTTAATGTGATGAAGGGAACAGGCCCGCGAACAAAGCATCTTTAATGTGATGAAGGGAACAGGCCCGCGAACAAAGCGTCTTTAATGTGATGAAGGGAACAGGCCCGCGAACAAAGCGTCTTTAATGTGATGAAGGGAACAGGCCCGCGAACAAAGCATCTTTAATGTGATGAAGGGAACAGGCCCGCGAACAAAGCATCTTTAATGTGATGAAGGGAACAAGCCCGCGAACAAAGCGTCTTTAATGTGATGAATTAATCAAATACATAGCATCTATAATTAGACGAATTGACATATGACCTATAAACATATTGATATAACTAATTTCCCTGTTTATCACTAATACTCCCACAATCATTAGTTAGATGTGTACCACAGTCTATAGGTTATAAAGAACGTGAAACAAGCGCCCGACCAATATGAAGCCCGTGATTACAGTGGACTTAAGCGAACTAGAACAGTATTGTTTTATTTTGTGTTCAGAAGAATTCGAAATTTAGATTTAGATCATTCAGAATGAGATACTGAAGTTTGTGAAAATGTTTATCAAATGTGTGTTTAACTTGTAGGATACCTTCTTTACAAGAACAGAGGATCATATCACAGGAGGAAGTTCATATGACGTCACAGCCCAGGCGACGGACATCACACGGCAGCAACTTCGCTGGTTCCATGTTAAGTCTGCTCACGGGTAGATCTTCTACCCAGGTGTAAGTAAACTTCTGTGGTTCTAGGTTAAGTCTGCTCACGGGCAGATCTTCTACCCAGGTGTAAGTAAACTTCTGTGGTTCTATGTTAAGTCTGTTTACCGGCAGATCTTCTACCCAGGTGTAAGTAAACTTCTGTGGTTCTAGGTTAAGTCTGTTTACCGGCAGATCTTCTACCCAGGTGTAAGTAAACTTCTATGGTTCTAGGTTAAGTCTGCTCACGGGCAGATCTTCTACCCAGGTGTAAGTAAACTTCTGTGGTTCTAGGTTAAGTCTGTTTACCGGCAGATCTTCTACCCAGGTGTAAGTAAACTTCTATGGTTCTAGGTTAAGTCTGCTCACGGGCAGATCTTCTACCCAGGTGTAAGTAAACTTCTGTGGTTCTAGGTTAAGTCTGTTTACCGGCAGATCTTCTACCCAGGTGTAAGTAAACTTCTGTGGTTCTAGGTTAAGTCTGCTCACGGGCAGATCTTCTACCCAGGTGTAAGTGAACCTCTCTGGTTCTAGGTTAAGTCTGTTTACCGGCAGATCTTCTACCCAGGTGTAAGTAAACTTCTGTGGTTCTAGGTTAAGTCTGCTCACGGGCAGATCTTCTACCCAGGTGTAAGTAAACTTCGCTGGTTCTAGGTTAAGTCTGTTTACAGGCAGATCTTCTACCCAGGTGTAAGTAAACTTCTGTGGTTCTATGTTAAGTCTGCTCACGGGCAGATCTTCTACCCAGGTGTAAGTAAACTTCTGTGGTTCTATGTTAAGTCTGCTTACAGGCAGATCTTCTACCCAGGTGTTAAACTTGTCTGGTTCTATGTTAAGTCTGCTCACGGGCAGATCTTCTACCCAGGTGTAAGTAAACTTCTGTGGTTCTAGGTTAAGTCTGCTCACGGGCAGATCTTCTACCCAGGTGTAAGTAAACTTCTGTGGTTCTAGGTTAAGTCTGCTCACGGGCAGATCTTCTACCCAGGTGTAAGTAAACTTCTGTGGTTCTAGGTTAAGTCTGCTCACGGGAAGATCTTCTACCCAGGTGTAAGTAAACTTCTGTGGTTCTAGGTTAAGTCTGCTCACGGGCAGATCTTCTACCCAGGTGTAAGTAAACTTCTGTGGTTCTAGGTTAAGTCTGCTCACGGGCAGATCTTCTACCCAGGTGTAAGTAAACTTCTGTGGTTCTATGTTAAGTCTGTTTACCGGCAGATCTTCTACCCAGGTGTATAACTACATAGACAAATTTTATAGTGACAATGTAAGATTGATATATACGGATTAAGGAAAAGAGAGAGAATGAGAATACAGGGACATATAATAAGGAAAACAATTTTTTGTAATGTTCTTTTATATTCAAATTACTTAAAATTTTAAGATTGATTCCCTGGGTTAAATTCAATTTCGTAACCTATATTTATAAGATAAATTAAAATCTTTATTTCCTTTTAAATACAATCAGAGATAAGTGATATTTTGTAATTTTCTGATTGTAGGAGGCCCCCGCTATCCCAGGATTATATTGACTATAGACATATTCCGAACGGTCACATGGACCATTTCTATCCTCAACACCACCATGACAGGTTCGTATCTGTCGACATGGGTCTCCGCAACAACGTTCAGGGTCAAGGGGAGTTTTCCTCTTGGTCTTCGGATTCCGAACTGCGTAAAGGAAATAGACTAGAAAGTCACTTCGGAAGGGAGAGATCTCACACGGACGCGAATGAACGAGAGTTAGAGGAAAAAGACCTTAAAAAAGAACGCCACCGAAAAATAAGCTTTCCACTGAGTTTACTGAGAAGACTTCGCTCACATTCCGAAAAATCACATTCTGGAAGTTCTAAAAGTGTTCAAAGTGATCATGATCCGGACGCTACACCGGAATATGTACCGTTACGGCGAGCTACCATGATACAGGAAGCCAATAAACGCGCCAAACCAAAGGTGGACCGGAAGCGGAAACTGAGTTATCCTCTTGGAATGGTAAAAAGAAAACACAGTGATTCTTCGGACGGGGGCGTGTCACTCGATTCAGTTCCGATAGAACCAGTGACGTCACCGACTAAACCGTCACGGTATGACTATTGCTTAATCAGTAACTGTGTGAAACTGTGCGCATGTTTGCACATTGAGCTTGCGCATTATAGACATCCCTGCCAACATAATGCAAGTACTAACACCGTCAGGCTTATCTTATAACAATATAGTGGCGAGTAGAGGAATGTTTTTAGAATTCTGTCAAAATATTACCTAGCGAAATTAACACCAATCTTAGTTATTTTCAGAACTCACGGTCTTATATAAAAAAATCGGAGCATTAATCAGTTTCAGTATGTAAAGTCACTTTTTCTTCTCCGACAGGAGTTTCGAATTTCTATTTTACAAGACTATAGAAACCTAATAGTCTAGTGTTATATTTATGGACACTTGATTAGCTTACCTTGAAAGATTTCAAGTCCTCCTCTTTAACATAAATGAATTCCTTCAAATTTGTTTACAATTTGACAAGATGCAAGGTCTCTGAAAATAAGTTCCCCCCATCTCTCTCTGTCTCTCTCTCTCCGTCTCCTCTCTGCCTCTCTGTCTCCGTCTCCTCTCTGTCTCTCTCTCTCTCCGTCTCCTCTCTGTCTCCCTCTCTCTCTGTCTCTCTCTCTCTCTCTCCGTCTCCTCTCTGTCTCTTTCCTCTCTGCCTGTCTGTCTCTCTCTCTCTTCCGTCTCTTCTCTGTCTGTCTCTCTCCTCTGTCTCTCTGTGTCTCTCTCTGTGTGTATATCTCTCTGTCTCTGTCTTCTCTGCCCCTCCGTCTCTTCTCAGTCTGTATATCTATCTGTCTCTCCGTCTCTTCTCAGTCTGTCTATCTGTCTGTTTCTCCGTCTCTTCTGAGTCTATCTCTGTCTCTGTCTCTCCGTCTCTTCTCTCTGTCGATCTCACTGTTTCTCCGTCTCTTCTCAGTCTGTCTATCCCTATGTCTCTCCGTCTTTTCTCAGTCTGTCTATCTCTATGATTCTGTGTATATCTCTCTGTCTCTGTCTTCTCTGTCCCTCCGTCTCTTCTCAATCTGTATATCTATCTGTCTCTCCGTCTCTTCTCAGTCTGTCTATCTGTCTGTTTCTCCGTCTCTTCTGAGTCTATCTCTGTCTCTGTCTCTCCGTCTCCTCTCTCTGTCGATCTCACTGTTTCTCCGTCTCTTCTCAGTCTGTCTATCTCTATGTCTCTCCGTCTTTTCTCAGTCTGTCTATCTCTATGATTCTCCGTCTCTTCTCAGTCTGTCTATCTCTCTGTCTCTTCGTCTCTTCTCAGTCTGTATATCTCTGTCTCTCCGTCTCTTCTCAGTCTGTATATCTCTGTCTCTCCGTCTCTTCTCAGTCTGTCTATCTCTATGTCTCTCTGTCTCTTCTCTGTCTGTCTATCTCTGTCTCTCCGTCTCTTCTCAGTCTGTCTGTCTCTGTCTCTCCGTCTCTTCTCGGACTGTCTATCTCTGTCTCTCCGTCTCTTCTCAGTCTGTCTATCTCTATGTCTCTCCGTCTCTTCTCAGTCTATCTCTGTCTCTCCGTCTCTTCTCTCTCTGTCGATCTCTCTCCTCCCTCTGTGTCTCTCTGTAACTGTCTCTCTCTTCTCTCTCTGTGTCTGTCTTGTTTATTCATACTTACCACTCTTAGTTAACATAATATAAATCGGCTTTATTGTCGCTGACTGTCGTGATGAAATACACTTTCCTCTGTAAACATATACTGTACTATCACTGAATACCTTGCCTGTCTTGATTTGAGACAATTAACATTCGCGACTTTGTTTCAATTGGAAAATTTACGAAACCTAATCGCACGCGAAAGAGAGAAGGTTTTTCAGTACATATGCTCTTAAGATGGTAACGAACCAATAACAGATACATCTACAGATAACAATCTGTAGAGACAGGCGATAGATATTATACTAACATCATTCAGCATGTTGCATGTTTTATTTAAACTCTGATTTTTGTATATGTATATATATATGCATGTTCTCCCATCCTTCACTAGCCGCCGTACCGTGCAGTTTGACCCACTAACTTACTTTATGAATGATCCTGACCAGCCTCCTCGTGGCCCACTTCGGCCTTGTATTCGTACACGGAGGGGAGCGAGGGACCTTGAAGGGTAACTACTTACGATATCTGGAGAGAAGTAACGAATGATAGGTCAGCATGGAGAGGAGTAACGAATGTTAGATCAGCATGGAGAGGAGTAACGAATGATAGGTCAGCATGGAGAGGAGTAACGAATGTTAGGTCAGCATGGAGAGGAGTAACGAATGATAGGTCAGCATGGAGAGGAGTAACGAATGATAGGTCAGCATGGAGAGGAGTAACGAATGATAGGTCAGCATGGAGAGGAGTAACGAATGTTAGGTCAGCATGGAGATGACAGGATTGGAGGGGTAACGAATGTTAGGTCAGCATGGAGATGACAGGCCTGGAGGGGTAACGAATGTTAGGTCAGCATGGAGATGACAGGCCTGGAGGGGTTACGAATGTTAGGTCAGCATGGAGATGACAGGCCTGGAGGGGTAATAAATGTTAGGTCAGCATGGAGACGACAGGCTTGAAGGGGTAACGAATGTTAGGTCAGCATGGAGACGACAGGCCTGGAGGGGTAACGAATGTTAGGTCAGCATGGAGACGACAGGCCTGGAGGGGTAACAAATGTTAGGTCAACATTAAGACGACAGGCCTGGAGGGGTAACCAATGTTAGGTCAGCATGGAGATGACAGGCCTGGAGGGGTAATGAATGTTAGGTCAGCATGGAGACGATAGGCCTGGAGGGGTAACGAATGTTAGGTCAGCATTAAGACGACAGGCCTGGAGGGGTAACGAATGTTAGGTCAGCATGGAGACGACAGGCCTGGAGGGGTAACGAATGTTAGGTCAGCATGGAGACGACAGGCCTGGAGGGGTAACGAATGTTAGGTCAGCATGGAGACGACAGGCCTGGAGGGGTAACGAATGTTAGGTCAGCATGGAGACGACAGGCCTGGAGGGGTTACGAATGTTAGGTCAGCATGGAGACGACAGGCCTGGGGGGGTAACGAATGTTAGGTCAGCATGGAGATGACAGGCCTGGAGGGGTAACAATGATATACAGGGGGGGGGGGGGGGGAGTCTACCCGAATAAAGAAAAAAACCTCACGTGTGAAGTATTGATCAAATAATGATAGAAACACTTTGTCCGATTTTGCTTTCTTGCACTGCATGTATTTTTGTAATTTGTACAATTTATATCTACACATGTTTATGTCAATGTATTATGCTTGTACATACGTTGTACAATCTGGCCACTTGCCTTGGAAGAACAGTAATTTAAGCTTTTAGCTTGTCTAAACCTTTCGATAGTTATGTAACCCTTGTAAAATACTAGCCGCAATATACCAATTGGCTAAGGAGAACTTCTCTTTAGCTCGATTGGTTGAGCGTGACTAGTAATCCAGGGGTTCCGGGTTCGATTCCTAGTGGATGTATTGAAATAAATAAGTTATATTTATATCGATAAACTGTTTGAAATGAAACGTAGAGTACAACTCACGACATTTTTCATTATTACAACTGGTATGTGGGTATATCTCTACAACGTTTCAATTTAGTACGATATTTTAAACATTGATTCATCATAACGTTACCGCGGATCATGGTTATTCTCACGCAGTCTCACCTAAAGTATGATCGTTTTTTTTACTGGAAATAGTTTACTAGACATGAGATATTTTAAATGAAAATATATAAACAGGAAATAACTATCTCAGATATAAATGATACATTTTTCGTTCTTAGATTTACTGTAGAACACGTGACAGATGTGCTTGACGTAGATGAAACAGTCCCCGCCCATCGGAGAAACGCACAGATGATTGAGAAAGCTATGGCGGGAAAAGCTGTGTCACGTGCGCCGTTGTTGTCTGCCATTGAGGAAGGTGGTACAATAACGAGTCTGACACAGATCCTTTCTAGCGACGACGAGGAGGCCCCCGAGGAGTCGGACAGGATGGAACTGATTCCGGAAGTTCACGAGGATCAACATCCAGATGATTCGTATGTAAATTACTTTTCAATACAATATAACTACATAGGGGGAGTAATTATCGTTTTGTAATTAAATGTGATTGGTCGAAATAAGTATACAACACGGGAAGTAATTCTTTTGTAATTCAATAAGTTTGGTCGAAATAATTATACACCGGGGGAAGAAATCCACCTCTTGATATTAAAAAACCATTAAAACGATAACATTTACCAACCGTATTTTCCTTGTTCTGCACATTGTAAGTTCATGCATTGTTTATATTCCAGTAACCTCGACAAAGAGACGACGATTTCTGTTGAGCGACCAAGCGTGACCATCCCTCTGATCACTATTGACGATTACTCGTAGTATCTATAACACCATACGTTGTAATAACCCATGGAGGATTGGTCTTCTGTATAATGTCCGTATAGTCTGTTATACTATTTACTTACAAAGATGTGTTAGTTGTTAGTGCAAACGTTTACGACTGTTGAATGTTTGTACTGTCGCCTTCCTCAAACGTTATTGGACAGTAATATTGTTCCATTGAGTGTTGCAAATAATTCAAACTTTTGTGCATTAAAAACATATTCAACCATAATATCGTAATTGTGTTTTTATTTAATCCGTAAAAATTAGTTTACGTTGATTATCTCACAAAGTGTATAATTGCCGACTCTTCAGAAAGTGCACAAACTTTTCATTTTCGGACCGTATATACTATACACAAACTGATGACATCAAAACTACACACAAACTGATGACAGCAATACTACACACAAACTGATGACATCAATAGGACACACAAACTGATGACATCAATACTACACACAAACTGATGATATATCAATAGGACACACAAACTGATGACATATCAATACTACACACAAACTGATGACATCAATAGTACACACAAACTGATGATATATCAATAGTACACACAAACTGATGACATCAATAGGACACACAAAGTGATGACACCAATAGGAAACAAACTGATGACACCAATAGGACACACAAACTGATGACACCAATAGGACACACAAACTGATGACATAGCGATAGGGCACTCAAACTGATGGGAATTTTTAAATTCAAATTTGATGACAACATAGATATCCTTAATCTATCAGACCAGTATAACTATTGTAACGTCTACAAAACAGATCTAGTATCACTTAATCTATCAGACCAGTATAACTATTGTAACGTCAACAAAACAGATCTAGTATCACTTAATCTATCAGACCAGTATAACTATTGTAACGTCAACAAAACAGATCTAGTATCACTTAATCTATCAGACCAGTATAACTATTGTAACGTCAACAAAACAGATCTAGTATCACTTAATCTATCAGACCAGTATAACTATTGTAACGTCTACAAAACAGATCTAGTATCACTTAAATGTTTTCTTCAGTAGACACACGGAGAAGTATGTTATCATCCACAGGAACGCTGAATCTGTGCACTTGGACACGCCAGATGATACGTGATTTGAGGACATGCACGTGCGTGTGTCCGTACTTAGTGTTAGTCGGTCTCCATACATAGCTACCAGATCAAGAATAACTCCATTCGTCCATCCGAACCCCTCCTACAAGGATATGTGAGAAATATGACAAATCTTGCAGAACGAACAATGTTGTACCAACATAAGGACAAAGTGTTTTAGTATTTCCTCTCTAGTCAATGACACCTGTCTGACTCGAACGCAGTTATATACGACGTTTTAGTCAAAATAAGTAAACTATGGATGGTAGGGTGGCGCAGTGGTAAAACATTCGCCTTTCACCTAGGCGATCGGAGTTTGATTCTCCGAGCGGACGTGAACAGGTATGGCGATCACCTGCCCGACCAAGTAGATTTTTCTCGGATATTCCGGTTTCTTCCTAAGTAAGACAACTTGCACTTCTATGCGGCCAACAAAGGTGATAAATAAAGCTTAAAGCTTGTCTCACAATTGTTATAAAATAAAGCTTATATTTGAATATGTTTTATACAGCTACCTGTACATTATACTCCCCTCCGGCACCTCGTGATCCGGGATCTTCGGCACTGTACTGAGGTTAAATAAGAAGATAGTAAATCAATTCAATAGATAGGTATTATACACCTACAGCAACCTTATTTACATATTTCTTAATATGATTCGTCATTCTGGAGGCTCAGGATACCTTCTAATGTTTAGTCCCTCTTTTTGTTGTTTGTTTTATTTTCTGCCACTGGGGTCAACAAGGATCAATTTGATATATGGTTTCAAACCATCTAGCCGCCATCCTTCACTCGTAATCCTACAAAATCTGAAATATTTTCAATGGAAATTAAACAAAATATGCTTGGCCCTGGGGCCATGAAATTCACAATTTCGGTAAAGCACCTGAAGATGCTTCCATTCATGAGTATTTGATTCTTAATTACCATATATGGGAGTTGAGAAGAAGATTTTTGAAATCTGAATCAACAGGACCAATTTTGGGCCCGCCCCTCAGGCCCCTGGGGTTGGAGGTAGGGATGAGGACTGTTTGATTAATAATTTTGGTTCATATTAGGCCAAGGAAGGTGTCTGCAAAAAATTCATTGAAATCGGGTCATTAGGTTTTGACAAGAAGTCGACAATGTTAAATTGTTTACGGATGAACGACGCAGAGTGAAGGTGACCGCAATAGGTCACCACGAGACGTTGGTGACCCTCAAGTGACCTAAAGAACCCAATTACCTTCTCAAACATGGCTCTAGTTCTTTCCCAGCCGATATGGTTACTCCGAATCCATGTTTGGGCTGTTGTCATGGCGATATCAATGAGGGCAGGAGAGTCTGTGTTGGTCAGTCCAACTATCCACACGTGCTGAAGGGGAGGCCAGACATTAGGGAAGTCCCATTGTTGACCAGTGTGGAGGAGAGAGGTCGGTAAGAATGGTTCACATGAATGTTTTACCCGAGATAAATGGTTCACATGAATGTTTTACCCGAGATGAATGGTTCACATGAATGTTTTACCCGAGATGAATGGTTCACATGAATGTTTTACCCGAGATGAATGGTTCACATGAATGTTTTACCCGAGATAAATGGTTCACATGAATGTTTTACCCGAGATAAATGGTTCACATGAATGTTTTACCCCCGAGATGAATGGTTCACATGAATGTTTTACCCGAGAGAATGGAATGGTTCACATGAATGTTTTACCCGAGATAAATGGTTCACATGAATGTTTTACCCGAGATAAATGGTTCACATGAATGTTTTACCCGAGATAAATGGTTCACATGAATGTTTTACCCGAGATAAATGGTTCACATGAATGTTTTACCCGAGATAAATGGTTCACATGAATGTTTTACCCGAGATAAATGGTTCACATGAATGTTTTACCCGAGATAAATGGTTCACATGAATGTTTCGAGATAAATGGTTCACATGAATGTTTTACCCGAGATAAATGGTTCACATGAATGTTTTACCAGAGATAAAAATGGTTCACATGAATGTTTTACCCGAGATAAATGGTTCACATGAATGTTTTACCCGAGATAAATGGTTCACATGAATGTTTTACCCGAGATTAATGGTTCACATGAATGTTTTACCCGAGGTAAATGGTTCACATGAATGTTTTACCCGAGATAAATGGTTCACATGAATGTTTTACCCGAGATAAATGGTTCACATGAATGTTTTACCCGAGATAAATGGTTCACATGAATGTTTTACCCGAGATAAATGGTTCACATGAATGTTTTACCCGAGATAAATGGTTCACATGAATGTTTTACCCGAGATAAATGGTTCACATGAATGTTTTACCCGAGATAAATGGTTCACATGAATGTTTTACCCGAGATAAATGGTTCACAAATGTTTTCACATGAATGTTTTACCCGAGATAAATGGTTCACATGAATGTTTTACCCGAGATAAATGGTTCACATGAATGTTTTACCCGAGATAAATGGTTCACATGAATGTTTTACCCGAGATGAATGGTTCACATGAATGTTTTACCCGAGATAAATGGTTCACATGAATGTTTTACCCGAGATAAATGGTTCACATGAATGTTTTACCCGAGATAAATGGTTCACATGAATGTTTTACCCGAGATAAATGGTTCACATGAATGTTTTACCCGAGATAAATGGTTCACATGAATGTTTTACCCGAGATAAATGGTTCACATGAATGTTTTACCCGAGATAAATGGTTCACATGAATGTTTTACCCGAGATAAATGGTTCACATGTTTTACCCGAGATAAATGGTTCACATGAATGTTTTACCCGAGATAAATGGTTCACATGAATGTTTTACCCGAGATAAATGGTTCACATGAATGTTTTACCCGAGATAAATGGTTCACATGAATGTTTTACCCGAGATAAATGGTTCACATGAATGTTTTACCCGAGATAAATGGTTCACATGAATGTTTTACCCGAGATAAATGGTTCACATGAATGTTTTACCCGAGAAGAATGGTTCACATGAATGTTTTACCCGAGATAAATGGTTCACATGAATGTTTTACCCGAGATAAATGGTTCACATGAATGTTTTACGAGATAAATGGAATGTTTTACCCGAGATAAATGGTTCACATGAATGTTTTACCCGAGATAAATGGTTCACATGAATGTTTTACCCGAGATGAATGGTTCACATGAAAATGTTTTACCCGAGATAAATGGTTCACATGAATGTTTTACCCGAGATAAATGGTTCACATGAATGTTTTACCCGAGATAAATGGTTCAAATGAATGTTTTACCCGAGATAAATGGTTCACATGAATGTTTTACCCGAGATAAATGGTTCACATGAATGTTTTACCCGAGATAAATGGTTCACATGAATGTTTTACCCGAGATAAATGGTTCACATGAATGTTTTACCCGAGATAAATGGTTCACATGAATGTTTTACCCGAGATGAATGGTTCACATGAATGTTTTACCCGAGATAAATGGTTCAGATGAATGTTTTACCCGAGATAAATGGTTCACATGAATGTTTTACCCGAGATAAATGGTTCACATGTTTTACCCGAGATAAATGGTTCACATGAATGTTTTACCCGAGATAAATGGTTCACATGAATGTTTTACCCGAGATAAATGGTTCACATGAATGTTTTACCCGAGATAAATGGTTCACATGAATGTTTTACCCGAGATAAATGGTTCACATGAATGTTTTACCCGAGAAGAATGGTTCACATGAATGTTTTACCCGAGATAAATGGTTCACATGAATGTTTTACCCGAGATAAATGGTTCACATGAATGTTTTACCCGAGATAAATGGTTCACATGAATGTTTTACCCGAGATAAATGGTTCACATGAATGTTTTACCCGAGATAAATGGTTCACATGAATGTTTTACCCGAGATAAATGGTTCACATGAATGTTTTACCCGAGATAAATGGTTCACATGAATGTTTTACCCGAGATAAATGGTTCACATGAATGTTTTACCCGAGATAAATGGTTCACATGAATGTTTTACCCGAGATAAATGGTTCACATGAATGTTTTACCCGAGATAAATGGTTCACATGAATGTTTTACCCGAGATAATGGTTCACATGAATGTTTTACCCGAGATAAATGGTTCACATGAATGTTTTACCCGAGATAAATGGTTCACATGAATGTTTTACCCGAGATAAATGGTTCACATGAATGTTTTACCCGAGATAAATGGTTCACATGAATGTTTTACCCGAGATAAATGGTTCACATGAATGTTTTACCCGAGATAAATGGTTCACATGAATGTTTTACCCGAGATAAATGGTTCACATGAATGTTTTACCCGAGATGAATGGTTCACATGAATGTTTTACCCGAGATAAATGGTTCACATGAATGTTTTACCCGAGATAAATGGTTCACATGAATGTTTTACCCGAGATAAATGGTTCACATGAATGTTTTACCCGAGAAGAATGATTCACATGAATGTTTTACCCGAGAAGAATGGTTTACATGAATGTTTTACCCGAGATAAATGGTTCACATGAATGTTTTACCCGAGATAAATGGTTCACATGAATGTTTTACCCGAGATAAATGGTTCACATGAATGTTTTACCCGAGATGAATGGTTCACATGAATGTTTTACCCGAGATAAATGGTTCACATGAATGTTTTACCCGAGATAAATGGTTCACATGAATGTTTTACCCGAGATAAATGGTTCACATGAATGTTTTACCCGAGATAAATGGTTCACATGAATGTTTTACCCGAGAAGAATGGTTCACATGAATGTTTTACCCGAGATAAATGGTTCACATGAATGTTTCGAGATAAATGGTTCACATGAATGTTTTACCCGAGATAAATGGTTCACATGAATGTTTTACCCGAGATAAATGGTTCACATGAATGTTTTACCCGAGATAAATGGTTCACATGAATGTTTTACCCGAGATAAATGGTTCACATGAATGTTTTACCCGAGATAAATGGTTCACATGAATGTTTTACCCGAGATAAATGGTTCACATGAATGTTTTACCCGAGATAAATGGTTCACATGAATGTTTTACCCGAGATAAATGGTTCATATGAATGTTTTACCCGAGATAAATGGTTCACATGAATGTTTTACCCGAGATAAATGGTTCACATGAATGTTTTACCCGAGATAAATGGTTCACATGAATGTTTTACCAGAGATAAATGGTTCACATGAATGTTTTACCCGAGATAAATGGTTCACATGAATGTTTTACCCGAGATAAATGGTTCACATGAATGTTTTACCCGAGATAAATGGTTCACATGAATGTTTTACCCGAGATAAATGGTTCACATGAATGTTTTACCAGAGATAAATGGTTCACATGAATGTTTTACCCGAGATAAATGGTTCACATGAATGTTTTACCCGAGATAAATGGTTCACGTGAATGTCTTACATGAGATAAATGCTCACATGAATGTTTTACCCGAGATAAATGGTTCACATGAATGTTTTACCCGAGATAAATGGTTCACATGAATGTTTCGAGATAAATGGTTCACATGAATGTTTTACCCGAGATAAATGGTTCACATGAATGTTTTACCCGAGATAAATGGTTCACATGAATGTTTTACCTGAGATAAATGGTTCACATGAATGTTTTACCCGAGATAAATGGTTCACATGAATGTTTTACCCGAGATGAATGGTTCACATGAATGTTTTACCCGAGAAGAATGGTTCACATGAATGTTTTACCCGAGATAAATGGTTCACATGAATGTTTTACCCGAGATAAATGGTTCATATGAATGTTTTACCCGAGATAAATGGTTCACATGAATGTTTTACCCGAGATAAATGGTTCACATGAATGTTTCGAGATAAATGGTTCACATGAATGTTTTACCCGAGATAAATGGTTCACATGAATGTTTTACCCGAGATAAATGGTTCACATGAATGTTTTACCCGAGATAAATGGTTCACATGAATGTTTTACCCAAGATAAATGGTTCACATGAATGTTTTACCCGAGATAAATGGTTCACATGAATGTTTTACCCGAGATGAATGGTTCACATGAATGTTTTACCCGAGATAAATGGTTCACATGAATGTTTTACCCGAGATAAATGGTTCACATGAATGTTTTACCCGAGATAAATGGTTCACATGAATGTTTTACCCGAGATAAATGGTTCACATGAATGTTTTACCCGAGATTAATGGTTCACATGAATGTTTTACCCGAGATAAATGGTTCACATGAATGTTTTACCCGAGATAAATGGTTCACATGAATGTTTTACCCGAGATAAATGGTTCACATGAATGTTTTACCCGAGATAAATGGTTCACATGAATGTTTTACCCGAGATAAATGGTTCACATGAATGTTTTACCCGAGATAAATGGTTCACATGAATGTTTTACCCGAGATAAATGGTTCACATGAATGTTTTACCCGAGATAAATGGTTCACATGAATGTTTTACCCGAGATAAATGGTTCACATGAATGTTTTACCCGAGATGAATGGTTCACATGAATGTTTTACCCGAGATAAATGGTTCACATGAATGTTTTACCCGAGATAAATGGTTCACATGAATGTTTTACCCGAGATAAATGGTTCACATGAATGTTTTACCAGAGAAGAATGGTTCACATGAATGTTTTACCCGAGATAAATGGTTCACATGAATGTTTTACCCGAGATAAATGGTTCACATGAATGTTTTACCCGAGATAAATGGTTCACATGAATGTTTTACCCGAGATAAATGGTTCACATGAATGTTTTACCCGAGATAAATGGTTCACATGAATGTTTTACCCGAGATAAATGGTTCACATGAATGTTTTACCCGAGATGAATGGTTCACATGAATGTTTTACCCGAGATAAATGGTTCACATGAATGTTTTACCCGAGATAAATGGTTCACATGAATGTTTTACCCGAGATAAATGGTTCACATGAATGTTTTACCCGAGATAAATGGTTCACATGAATGTTTTACCCGAGATAAATGGTTCACATGAATGTTTTACCCGAGATAAATGGTTCACATGAATGTTTTACCTGAGATAAATGGTTCACATGAATGTTTTACCCGAGATAAATGGTTCACATGAATGTTTTACCCGAGATAAATGGTTCACATGAATGTTTTACCCGAGATAAATGGTTCACATGAATGTTTTACCCGAGATAAATGGTTCACATGAATGTTTCGAGATAAATGGTTCACATGAATGTTTTACCAGAGATAATGGTTCACATGAATGTTTTACCCGAGATAAATGGTTCACATGAATGTTTTACCCGAGATAAATGGTTCACATGAATGTTTTACCCGAGATAAATGGTTCACATGAATGTTTTACCCGAGATAAATGGTTCACATGAATGTTTTACCCGAGATAAATGGTTCACATGAATGTTTTACCCGAGATAAATGGTTCACATGAATGTTTTACCCGAGATGAATGGTTCACATGAATGTTTTACCCGAGATAAATGGTTCACATGAATGTTTTACCCGAGATAAATGGTTCACATGAATGTTTTACCCGAGATAAATGGTTCACATGAATGTTTCGAGATAAATGGTTCACATGAATGTTTTACCCGAGATAAATGGTTCACATGAATGTTTTACGAGATGAATGGTTCACATGAATGTTTTACCCGAGATAAATGGTTCACATGAATATTTTACCAGAGAAGAATGGTTCACATGAATGTTTTACCCGAGATGAATGGTTCACATGAATGTTTTACCCGAGATAAATGGTTCACATGAATGTTTTACCCGAGATAAATGGTTCACATGAATGTTTTACCCGAGATAAATGGTTCACATGAATGTTTTACCCGAGATAAATGGTTCACATGAATGTTTTACCCGAGATAAATGGTTCACATGAATGTTTTACCCGAGATAAATGGTTCACATGAATGTTTTACCCGAGATAATGGTTCACATGAATGTTTTACCCGAGATAAATGGTTCACATGAATGTTTTACCCGAGATAAATGGTTCACATGAATGTTTTACCCGAGATAAATGGTTCACATGAATGTTTTACCCGAGATAAATGGTTCACATGAATGTTTTACCCGAGATAAATGGTTCACATGAATGTTTTACCCGAGATAAATGGTTCACATGAATGTTTTACCCGAGATAAATGTTCACATGAATATTTTACCCGAGATAATGGTTCACATGAATGTCTTACATGAGATAAATGCTCACATGAATGTTTTACCCGAGATTTACGGTTCACATGAAGAAGATGTTTTACATACCCCCGTCAAAAGTGAATAGTATCGTGAATGAAAGGGAAAAAGAATGTTTTAATCAGTTCTTGTTTGAAGGTATTTTTTCACGAGTCTACTTCTGCTCTCTGGGAGTTACCTCCCTTCGTTGAGTGATAAGTTTTGTCTAAGGCAGTGGTGTTTTACATCGTATGTTTCAGATGATATCTCATGCGTGTGAAATCAAGAATTTTTTAATATTGTCGATACAAACCTTGATGTAAGATTCTACAGCTGATAGTTGGCGTTTGAATTTAGCATCGTCCATGTCACCACAGCCGACGAATAGAGGGAATATATTGGATGCATAAAAGTTGGCCCTAGATTCATTTTGGCTGTAAGAGAAATCGAACCACATGCCAGCCTCCTCGTTCCATAGCACAGTGTTAATAGCTGATCGGCGTTCCCTGTGCCGCCAAGTATAGTACTCTGTCTTGGCTGTTTCACCTGACAATAACATTTATTTTAGTCGGGATCTGATATATTAGTCAGGATCTGGTGTTTGAGTCAGGATCTTGTGTTTGAGTCAGGATCTGGTGTTTGAATCAGGATCTGGTGTTTGAGTCAGAATCTGGTGTTTGAGTCAGGATCTGGTGTTTGAGTCAGGATCTGGTGTTTGAGTCAGAATCTGGTGTTTGAGTCAGGATCTGGTGTTTGAGTCAGGATCTGGTGTTTGAGTCAGGATCTGATATATTAGTCAAGATCTGGTGTTTGAGTCAGGATCTTGTGTTTGAGTCAGGATCTGGTGTTTGAGTCAGGATCTGGTGTTTGAGTCAGGATCTGATATATTAGTCAGGATCTGGTGTTTGAGTCAGGATCTGGTGTTTGAATCAGGATCTGGTGTTTGAGTCAGGATCTGATGTTTGAGTCAGGATCTGGTGTTTGAGTCAGGATCTGGTGTTTGAGTCAGGATCTGGTGTTTGAGTCAGGATCTGATGTTTGAGTCAGGATCTGATGTTTGAGTCAGGATCTGATGTTTGAGTCAGGATCTGGTGTTTGAGTCAGGATCTGGTGTTTGAGTCAGGATCTGGTGTTTGGGTCAGGATATGATGTTTGAGTCAGGATCTGGTGTTTGAGTCAGGATCTGGTGTTTGAGTCAGGATCTGATGTTTGAGTCAGGATCTGATGTTTGAGTCAGGATCTGGTGTTTGGGTCAGGATATGATGTTTGAGTCAGGATCTGATGTTTGAGTCAGGATCTGGTGTTTGAGTCAGGATCTGATGTTTGAGTCAGGATCTGGTGTTTGAGTCAGGATCTAAAATCTTATTCAGGATATTCTAGTTAAGATCTTCTATCTAAACCGCGATCTTCGAGTTAAGTCAGTATCTGAAATTTTAGCCTTGACCTTCTATTTTAGTCAAGAATTTATTTTTAGCCAGGAACTTCCTTTTAGTCCGGATCTCCGATTTAGGTTTTAGTCAGGATTTTATTCTCCGATTTATTCTGAATTGCTATTACCTTTTTTTTCTATTGATGTGTGAAATCAATGAACAGCGTGAAGATAACTACACAGATTTTATACTCATGAGTAGGTAATATTACGGTAAATATGAACTAGGGTAGCTGAGAGAAGAAATACATTGATAGAATATAAGGATTAACTATATATCTGTTTACGTTATTGAGCAATAATAAAAAAATCCCGGAATGCAGCATGAATAAACCGATACGTAATACTTATGAGTTAAGTCAATAGCCAATGAAACGTGACAACACAAAGCCACGTCAATAATCAATCCAATCAACCGTGACAATACAAAGCTACGTCAATAGCCAATCAAACGTGACAATACAAAGCTACGTCAATAGCCAATCAAACGGGACAATACAAAGCCACGTCAATAGCCAATCAAACGTGACAATACAAAGCTACGTCAATAGCCAATCAAACGTGACAATACAAAGCTACGTCAATAGCCAATCCAATCAACCGTGACAATACAAAGCTACGTCAATAGCCAATCAAACGTGACAATACAAAGCCACGTCAATAATCAATCCAATCAACCGTGACAATACAAAGCTACGTCAATAGCCAATAAAACGTGACAACACAAAGCCACGTCAATAATCAATCCAATCAACCGTGACAATACAAAGCTACGTCAATAGCCAATCAAACGTGACAATACAAAGCTACGTCAATAGCCAATCAACCGTGACAACACAAAGCCACGTCAATAATCAATCCAATCAACCGTGACAATACAAAGCTACGTCAATAGCCAATCAACCGTGACAACACAAAGCCACGTCAATAATCAATCCAATCAACCGTGACAATACAAAGCTACGTCAATAGCCAATAAAACGTGACAACACAAAGCCACGTCAATAATCAATCCAATCAACCGTGACAATACAAAGCTACGTCAATAGCCAATCAACCGTGACAATACAAAGCCACGTCAATAATCAATCCAATCAACCGTGACAATACAAAGCTACGTCAATAGCCAATCAACCGTGACAACACAAAGCCACGTCAATAATCAATCCAATCAACCGTGACAATACAAAGCCACGTCAATAGCCAATCCAATCAACCGTGACAATACAAAGCTACGTCAATAGCCAATAAAACGTGACAACACAAAGCCACGTCAATAATCAATCCAATCAAACGTGACAATACAAAGCCACGTCAATAGCCAATCCAATCAACCGTGACAATACAAAGCTACGTCAATAGCCAATAAAACGTGACAACACAAAGCCACGTCAATAATCAATCCAATCAACCGTGACAATACAAAGCCACGTCAATAGCCAATCCAATCAACCGTGACAATACAAAGCCACGTCAATAATCAATCCAATCAACCGTGACAACACAAAGCCACGTCAATAATCAATCCAATCAACCGTGACAATACAAAGCTACGTCAATAGCCAATCAAACGTGACAACACAAAGCCACGTCAAAAGCCAATCAAACGTGACAATACAAAGCCACGTCAATAGCCAATCAAACGTGACAATACAAAGCCACGTCAATAGCCAATCAAACGTGACAATACAAAGCCACGTCAATAGCCAATAAAACGTGACAACACAAAGCCACGTCAATAATCAATCCAATCAACCGTGACATTACAAAGCTACGTCAATAGCCAATCAACCGTGACAACACAAAGCCACGTCAATAATCAATCCAATCAACCGTGACAATACAAAGCTACGTCAATAGCCAATAAAACGTGACAATACAAAGCCAATCAAACGTGACAACACAAAGCCACGTCAATAATCAATCCAATCAACCGTGACAATACAAAGCCACGTCAATAGCCAATCAAACGTGACAATACAAAGCCACGTCAATACTTACATGTTGTTAGATGATAAGATAAAAAGTTCCAGTGAAAAAAAATCATTTTCTTTATAGATTTGTAACATAAATCTGCTCAACATCGATTTCATACGTATACGTGTTAATGTTAGCGTTACCTAGGTACCTTTGTCACTTGCTTCCTTGGATTTTTCCAGTTTCCGTTCTACATTATACGCCATCGACATGACTTCCATTAAGAGATCTTATTTTTACAAAATATTCAGGGGAATGAAATTTGTTGCTTGATATTTTTACATTGGAATGTACCATTGCTATATTTTTGACGTACCTATCACAGTAAAAATCTCCGCCAGTAGTTTTTGATTCCAACAGAGAATAGAGTTTAGATCTACAGGAATAATGTCCTTCGTATCGGTGGCCTGAAGTCCCAAGTCCTCCACGGTAGTATCATTTCTCCGACGTGAGTACCAGCGAGAGGAAAAGTCCCAGCCGGATTCACATGCGGAGACAAGATTGGAGTACAACTCTAAACCGTCCTCTGTGTCAGAAAAATAATAATAAAAAACAACAAGAAATTACCGACATGTCAAAATAATAATAGTCAAAACTAGAATTAAGCAAAATTAGGACAAACTATGAACTATGACTCCCGAAAAAGTGCAAGGAGAATAAGACCAGTTGTTCTGGAAGAGTAAGCGCCTTCTGTTTCACCGACGTCACTCGCCATGTAACCTTTGTCAATCAAAGAAAATTATGTTAATAATTTCTTTACAATGCTGGTGCTTAGTATTTTAATAGTGGATTGGATAAAAATTGATAAAGAAACGTGCAACGCGGTCGTTACACCGTAGGAATCAACCTGAACCAAGAGAAACGAAAAGAAATTGTTTTTGTTGTAGTTGAATAACACAGACACCGAAAAACGAGAAAATATAGACATATCAACAGAATCGTAATTCAAACTCAAAATAAAGCAAAATATGAACAAAAAACACATGGCTGCTCCTGAATAAGTACTAGGAAAATAGGACCTTGTGATCCAGAAGAATCAGCGTCTTCTGCTTCATCAACTCTGAGAGCTGTCAGCTGTTGCAGGTGTAACGTTATATTATATACGTACCTTGAGACAGACCTGCCGTTACAGAAATATCTTCCGCGTATGACTCTGGCCTACAAAAGATGTGGAAATGTTTTATTATAGTTATTTAAAGATGAGGATTTACAAGAAAGGGTCCAATAAATCATGTTTTATCTAACACAATGGTTTATATTACAATGCGAGACCTCGAAATGAAACGAAACCTAAAACAGATTATAATGGACTAGAATTTGCAGAGTGTTGAGCTTAAAAAGCCTGTGTTTACTGATGCGTTAACATGTAGACTGACTAAGAATGGATCTCCTGCTAGCATCAAGCATCTCGGTATTTACATGACAAGTCGCCCAAACTTCAGAATGCTTCTGGGGTATGCTGATAGGAAGGCCAAATTCACGTCATTTACATGCAAAAACTGTGTACTTTTTTATCAGATACTCGAAGCAGATATTGAGAATTTAAGAAAATTGTTTCCCGAATTCGAAAAAAAGATGATAGTCAAAAAAAAAAAAATTTGTGTAGACCACAACTTTGACTTCCTTGGATTATATTATGTAAACAAAAATTGTCGACGTTTTAAAGTGCTCTGTATTGCTAGACTTTATTGGCTAATGAAAGGAACGATAGATGATGGTCAGGAAAGGAGATAGCTTTTGTAATGTTTTCATACGTTTGAGATTGTGTCAAAATTCACCAAAGATTTATTTTGTACGTGCATGAGGAACAACAACGCCACCTAGTGGCACACCACGGACAAAATGATTTCAACCTTATTCCCCTTTCGAATAGTTGAAATAATGTTGCTTTTTCCCTAAATGGGCCCCGCCTCCGCTATCCTTTGGATTAGGTAGTCGGACCAGAGTTAGGGTCAGTTTGAATCTGTCCATATATTTGATATTATGTAAATTTCGAAGAGTTTCAATGACGCTATAATTCGAGGAAGAAATATAAATATGAAAATATTACCATGAAAAAAAACCCATTGATAACGATCATTATTCCATGACTCTTATGAATATGCATTACATATTGTGTGGAGATTTATAACTATAGAATCTCTAGGATATCTACTACATGTTGTGTGAAGATTCATAACTATAGAATCTCTAGGATATTTACTACATGTTGTGTGAAGATTTATAACTATAGAATCTCTAGGATATCTACTACATGTTTTATGGAGATTTATAACTATAGAATCTCTAGGATATCTACTACATGTTTTATGTTTTATGGAGATTTATAACTATAGAATCTCTAGGATATTTACTACATGTGTGGCGATTTATAACTATAGAATATCTAGGATATTTACTACATGTTGTGTGAAGATTCATAACTATAGAATCTCTAGGATATTTACTACATGTTGTGTGGCGATTTATAACTATAGAATCTCTAGGATATCTACTACATGTTTTATGGAGATTTATAACTATAGAATCTCTAGGATATCTACTACATGTTTTATGGAGATTTATAACTATAGAATCTCTAGGATATTTACTTCATGTTGTGTGGCGATTTATAACTATAGAACCTCTATTATATCTACTACATGTTGTGTGGAGATTTATAACTATAGAATCTCTAGGATATTTACTACATGTTGTGTGGCGATTTATAACTATAGAATCTCTAGGATATCTACTACATGTTTTATGGAGATTTATAACTATAGAATATCTAGGATATTTACTACATGTTGTGTGAAGATTTATAACTATAGAACCTCTATTATATCTACTACATGTTGTGTGGAGATTTACAACTGTAGAATCTTTCGGATATCTACTTCATGTTGTGTGGAGATTTATAACTGTAGAATGTCTAGGATATTTACTACATGTTATGTGCAGAATTATAACTATAGAATCTCTAGAATATTTACTACATGTTGTGTGGCGATTTATAACTATAGAATCTCTAGGATATCTACTACATGTTTTATGGAGATTTATAACTATAGAATCTCTAGGATATCTACTACATGTTGTGTGGAGATTTATAACTGTAGAATCTTTCGGATATCTACTACTTGCTGTTTTAGGGTTGTGGTAAAACTGTAAATATCTAAACCGCCCAAGACAACACATTACACCAGGTTCGTGTGAAGGATTCTTACCTTGGAGCGGCCATATCTACAGCGTACCGAGCGAGAGAGTACGTCTCGTCTCCTTTACTGATATTCAGTGATCGATTGTCTACCCAGAATTGGTACTCCTTCTCCAGGGTGGCGATATTGTCGCGAAGGAAATCTATATCTCCTGTACTCTTGTAATACTCGTAGACCATGGGGATAAACAAAGGAGGCTGGGATCGTTTCCGGTAGTAAACCCGACCGCCATTAGGTATATGTCCTAATCTAAAAAAAACCAAGTTATAATATATAAACCTATCATTTCAAATATCTCAATACAACAGCAAGGCTGAATTGTATAATGTTCATCCTCGATACTCCAGGAGTGACGATTGTACGCCCTGAAGTACCGAGGGTGTTCGGCTCTTTTAGTAATATGTTAAATTTATGAAGGGCGACCAGAACGAGACTCGTAAGGTCATAACGGGACACGTGACGGGGGTGTTTCTAATGAAGTATAATCCGTACTTACGTTTCAATCAAATGCACGAAGTTGTCAAGCATACCTCTGGCTGTACTGTTCATTTGGCACACAAGTAGTCCCTTTATTACCCAGTAGGTATCCCTAAATATAGATTAACAAGTAAAAAAAAAAAAAAAAAAACAACAAAATATTCAATATGGTGGCCCCATCAATACCACTAGACTTCATTACTGAATAGATTTCATTAAACAATGTTTACCACCATGTAAGTATCCCTAAACATGAAAATATTCAATATGGTGGCCCCATCCAAAACAAAGAAAGTCACACAGAGTAGATATAGGCCTCCCGAAATCTCCCGCCTGGTAATATGTCGAATGTACAGTACATTATCCAGTCTGGTAAAGAATTACGTACCAGTAATAGGTCTCCCGAAATCTCCCGCCTGGTACTGTGATATATGTATACATTGTCCAGTCTGGTAAAGAATTACGTAATAGTAATAGGTCTCCCGAAATCTCCCGCCTGGTACTGTGATATATGTATACATTGTCCAGTCTGGTAAAGAATTACGTACCAGTAATAGGTCTCCCGAAATCTCCCGCCTGGTACTGTGATATATGTATACATTATCCAGTCTGGTAAAGAATTACGTACCAGTAATAGGTCTCCCGAAATCTCCCGCCTGGTACTGTGATATATGTATACATTATCCAGTCTGGTAAAGAATTACGTACCAGTAATAGGTCTCCCGAAATCTCCCGCCTGGTACTGTGATATATGTATACATTATCCAGTCTGGTAAAGAATTACGTACCAGTAATAGGTCTCCCGAAATCTCCCGCCTGGTACTGTGATATATGTATACATTATCCAGTCTGGTAAAGAATTACGTACCAGTAATAGGTCTCCCGAAATCTCCCGCCTGGTACTGTGATATATGTATACATTGTCCAGTCTGGTAAAGAATTACGTAATAGTAATAGGTCTCCCGAAATCTCCCGCCTGGTACTGTGATATATGTATACATTGTCCAGTCTGGTACTGTGATATATGTATACATTGTCCAGTCTGGTAAAGAATTACGTAATAGTAATAGGTCTCCCGAAATCTCCCGCCTGGTACTGTGATATATGTATACATTATCCAGTCTGGTAAAGAATTACGTACCAGTAATAGGTCTCCCGAAATCTCCCGCCTGGCACTATGAAGGGATTGGGCAGATAGAATAAAGAATATCTCTCAGGGTGCTTCAACACTTCGGGTTTAATCTGAAACCAAGTAATGCAGAAATCTTTAATCTACACTACAAGCCGAATTAGTCAGTTTGTTGTCGAATGACTGAGATCCTAGGGAACTCTCAGATTTACGGGGAACGATGTTAAGCGACCCTCTATATTTCTATTAAATGACACTTAGTAACTAAATGTTTTGTTAGAGCGAAAAGTCTGAAATATTGACATGATAATACCCGGATGTTGTACATGTCGATATCATAAGACATAGAAATTACACAACAATTGTTGTTGTATGTGGTATTTCATTCACTCGAGTTATTTTTTAATAAAAAAATACAAAAACATAAACTTCACCGTGTCAAATAAACAGCTGAAAAATACATATTCTGAGGATGAATTGAACAATCTGTTTACGACGTTAGTTGGGGTGTATATATCATACAAGCAGTAGATTGCTGCAAATTGACCAAGGTTTACATGACAGGTGTCGTCGATGAAGCAGAAGACGCTTACTCTTCCGGAACACCTGGTCTTATTCTCCTTGTACTTTTCAGGAGTTTCCGTGTAAATCGTTCTTTTAATCATGTCTTTGCCCTGATTTTATGGAATTTGAGTTTGGGTTATGATTATGATGCCATGTTGGTATTTTGTTGTTGTTTATTGATATGCAGAGCTGACAATTTTAGTAACACATCAAAACATTACAATCCATTACAAATCAAAGTAAGAAATAGATTGGTTAGTTCTTGTCGACGTTATAAAAGGATAGAAATTCATCTAAAAATAAGACCATTACAAAAACAATCGTGAACTACTTAAAGCGCGTATAAATTTCCATGAGTGCGTAAATCGCCTTTCCGGTCCTCTTTAAAACTGATCAAAGACTGGAAGGTCCTATACCACAAATGGTAAATATGATACATTTAACCAGCAGCCACCAGGTTTACAAAATCGTCCGAGATTGGAATAACATAACGCATTGTGTAAAATGTAATATGCACGTATCTGGGTAAATTCACGAATCCTACTGACATTAGTTTGAAACGAAAATTTCACATTTACCGGAAAAAGGGTACCTTTGTTTCCTACAATGATCATATTTACTACGGTAAATGTTGTGACTTTCGATAGTTCATGATTTTTAGTTCAAACAACTTTAAACAAAACGAATATGCTTTTTTCTAATGGGGTTATGGAACAGATAATTTCTCAAGTGATATTTCTTTTTCGCGATTATATTTCATTGTCGAAAATACTCATTGAAAAGGACTAATTGTAATATTGTTGTGCATGATAGGCGATAGGCAAGATTTAATGGGAAAGGACCAACCGATAGTGGTTTTGGAATCCAGAATTTTGGTAAAAACGTAATATTTGTTACTAGGAATGATTTGTCACCTACTTACCTTCCTTCCCAAGTCCTTCCATATATTACAGAGATCCCAGGCAAAGTCGTACAGGAGTGGATCGGTAATGTTGTTGAGAAAAGACGGTCTGTAAAAATGAAACGCAAATATAGTAAAAGGAATCAAATATAGTGTTGTTGTGGTGCCGTGACCAGTATTACTGTTCTGAAACCCTCTCCCAGTTGTATACTGTTTTTGTGATCGCAGTTTCGTGATTAATCACTGTCATGGAGACGAATAAAAAACTTTTGCGGATGTTCAGTACTGAAGATATAGTAGATAAGTTGCAGAAGGAACAATAAGAAATTCCAGAAGTAAAAATAAAACATATATATCTAATGATATAATGGTGGTAATGACTCCCACATTGGTCGCCTCCATCAACCAAAAGGCGACCAATGTGAGTAAATATTTTTTTTCGCGATAATCATCATTCGGAGGCAGGTTCATGTATGAGTGGCTTGTTCATTGTTCTAGTTATTATTTTATGTTTTAATGACACATTATCTTGGGAATATTTATTGTGAAATACGTTTTTCGAAAATCTATAGAAAAAAAACCTCTCCACAACTTAGACGTGAGAAGCAAGCAGTTTACATAGCAACAATCACACACTCTGAAGGATCACACGAGTACCACCACGATACTAATGGTATCAGCTGAGCGACCGAGGTATGTAATTATGACTATGACATATTCTAGTTTGATACCAAGGTAAACTATCCTGTAGTAACACTGGGGAGAAGTGTCGTACCCAGAGCGTCGTGTCCAAGGCCAAACTTGACAACACACACCGATCCATTTATCAGCTTTATATTGGTTAATAGATAGAACTTAATATCCAAATATTATTTCGAATGACCCAGTACATTTAGATTTAACACTTTATTTGATTATGTTGATAATGATGAATTGATATCAGTTGTATAATTTACTAAGATAATTAATGATCGGCTAATTCTAATGTCTCTCTGAACACTAAGACTTTTTTCTTTCTAATGTCTCTCTGGACACTAAGACTTTTTTATTTCTAATGTCTCTCTGGACACTAAGACTTTTTTATTTCTAATGTCTCTATGGACACTAAGACGTTTTTACTTTCTAATGTCACTATGGAAACTAAGGTGTTTTCTTTCTAATGTCTCTATGGACACTAAGGCGTTTTCTTTCTAATGTCTCTATGGACACCAAGATTTTTTTACTTTCTAATGTCTCTATGGAAACTAAGGCTTTTTCTTTCTAATGTCTCTATGGACACCAAGAATTTTTTACTTTCTAATGTCTCTATGGACACTAAAACCTCTCTATTTCTAATTTCTCTATGGACACCAAGACTTTTTACTTTCTAATGTCTCTCTGGACACTAAGACCTTTTTCTTTCTAATGTCTCTCTGGACACTAAGACTTTTTTATTTCTAATGTCTCTATGGACACTAAAACCTCTCTATTTCTAATTTCTCTATGGACACCAAGACTTTTTACTTTCTAATGTCTCTCTGGACACTAAGACCTTTTTCTTTCTAATGCCTCTATGGACACTAAAACCTCCCTATTTCTAATGTCTGTATCAAAACTACCTGACTTTTGACCGAGTACGGACCGTTCACTGAAGACATCTAGGTTTGCCCCATTGCAGGATAATCCAGAAACGTTTACATGATAATTTGTATTCCCTGTATTCCTCAGCATTCATTGGGTTCACAATAATGAAATGCTACTAGACGTATCCAGGTTATGACATTCCAGTGTGATAGCACTATAAAAGCGTTCGTCAGTAGTACCAACTTGTTACGATGATTCTCGATGTTACCAGGATGTAAATCATGCCGACCTCTATAATAAGCCTTTATAAAAAATAAACTTGTAGTTTATAATATCAACCTGTATTTGCTTACTATTATTTTCGAGTTTTTAGGGTATCCAAAATGATTGGCCACTGAGTTTTATTCCTAACTCGGAACAATACTGAGAAATTTCCGAATACCTCCTCAGTAGTTTTAGATGTATATTGGCAACAAACATATGCGATGAAACAGAGGGACGTACACGAAAATCCCTTCTAGACTGGTTGGGAACTTACCGCATCCAACACTTACATGCGAGGTAGGTCTGAAGGAACCCAGGGCATAAACTCGTCTCCTGGCCCGGCGAAGTACCTGTGTACAAATTCTGTCAGGTTTTCTTTTGGCACTTTGTCATCATATTCCATTTGTAATTTATCGAATTCCAACAAAATTGTCTCTAAGAAAAAAAAAACCGTGATTTTTATTAGTATTGCGTGTATACAAAAAGGATGTGAATTTGATGTTTTCATCCGGTGAAACACTAAAGTAAAATAAAGTTCAAATGATCGCTCCGAAATTTTAAAGAGTGTCATTGATGGAAAAATATATCAAACAGTACATTAACGGTTTAAGAAAAAACATACCAGTACGTCGTCAGGTGTTACAAATATGTCTATGTGTTACAAATATGTCTATGTGTTACAAATATGTCTATG
This sequence comes from Ylistrum balloti, assembly GCF_031769215.1. Taxonomy (NCBI): domain Eukaryota; kingdom Metazoa; phylum Mollusca; class Bivalvia; order Pectinida; family Pectinidae; genus Ylistrum; species Ylistrum balloti. Next base: position 58,481 of record NW_026782501.1, read on the forward strand.
TTGCAAAGACCTAACAGGAAATTTAACAAGTACTTAATACTGTTAACTTTTGTCGATCTTTTTTGATGAGAAAAAAAAATCTATTTCAATATCGGTTTTGATTATGATTAAAGCCAGAGACGTATATGTCTCTGTTTAAGCTATATTTACCTTCCGGATACTTCAGACTCATATCCACAAAAGTTTTGGAATCTTCAAATATTCGAGAAGTCTGTACAGCGTGTAGAATGGACCCGTTACAGTAGATATTGCTGGATAATAACAAAAGGTATAACTAATAGTAATGTTAGGAGCTATAACTTCCCACAACACGGCCTTCTTTTATGTTCTTTGTTTACAAAAGACACACAAGTGAATAACACCTTGTGATTTAGAGTTAGTACAGCCAAACAATGGAGTAAGCTACATCATACAGCTGGTTCGTCCATCTAGGACTCGTCAGTGATGCTGCATCATACTGCTGGTTCGTCCTTCTAGGACTTGTCAGTGATGCTGCATCATACAGCTGGTTCGTCCTTCTAGGACTTGTCAGTGATGTTACATCATACAGCTGGTTCGTCCTTCTAGGACTTGTCAGTGATGCTGCATCATACAGCTGGTTCGTCCTTCTATGACTTGTCAGTGATGCTGCATCATACTGCTGGTTCGTCCTTCTAGGACTTGTCAGTGATGCTGCATCATACAGCTGGTTCGTCCTTCTAGGACTTGTCAGTGATGTTACATCATACAGCTGGTTCGTCCTTCTAGGACTTGTCAGTGATGCTGCATCATACAGCTGGTTCGTCCTTCTATGACTTGTCAGTGATGCTGCATCATACAGCTGGTTCGTCCTTCTATGACTTGTCAGTGATGCTGCATCAAACAGCTGGTTCGTCCTTCTAGGACTTGTCAGTGATGCTGCATCATACAGCTGGTTCGTCCTTCTAGGACTTGTCAGTGATGTTACATCATACAGCTGTTTCGTCCTTCTAGGACTTGTCAGTGATGTTACATCATACAGCTGGTTCGTCCTTCTAGGACTCGTCAGTGATGCTACATCATACAGCTGTTCCGTTATCAATTATATATACTCAACAAAAAAAGAAAAGTCGAGTTGCACGGCATTTTGGTTGCAGTGTGAAGACAATTTACCAGTTGGTAAGTCGTTTAAACAAAACTGGGTCAACATCCGATCGTCCCCGAAGCGACCGACCCCGTAAAACAACCGCCAGGGATGACCGTCGTATACGATTGATACACTTGCGCAATCGATTCGTAACCGCAGTAGAGACTACAAGGACAATGTTTGGGCGTCGTGTGTCTCCCCAAACAGTCCGCAACAGGTTGAGGGCCTACCAATTGAAAGCGCGGCGTCCCTACACTGGTCCCAATTTGTTGCGACGTCACCGTAATAATCGGCGTAACTGGACCCGTGTTCACCGTCGTTGGGCCTTACGACAATGGAACAATGTTCTGTTTTCAGATGAGTCCAGGTTTTGTCTGCAATACGGTGACGGAAGGCGCTGAGTGTGGAGGCGATGAGGGGAGCGTTTTGCGAACTGCTGCGTCGCAGAACGGGACCGCTTTGGCGGCGGAAGTGTAATGGTTTGGGGTGGTATTTGTGGGGGGACTCGTACCAGGCTTGTTGTGTTAAATGGCAATTTAACCGGCATTCGATATCGGGACGAAATTTTAAGACCAGTGGTTCTTCCATTCTTAAGACGCCATGGCGTTGGCGCCATTTTTCAACAGGATAACGCACCAGCGCACACCAGTCGCGTCAGCAGAACTTTCTTGCAGCAGAATAACGTACAGGTGTTAGATTGGCCATCTAAATCACCTGATTTGTCACCGATTGAGCATGTCTGGGACGTTCTTGGGCGACGCGTGAGAGAACGTTAAAATCAGCCGTCAAACTTTCAGGAGCTGGCCCAAGCCTTGATCGCTGAATGGAACAACATCTCTCCTCGAATTATCCGCTGGTTTGCGTGTTCCATGCGACGACGCTGCAATGCTGTTTACTTCGCAAACGGTGGCCATACCCGTTACTAATGGTGTTACCTTTGAAATTGACCCCAATGTCCATTACAGTCGAATAAAATCAACTGAACGCAAAGTTTTATAATGAACCATGACTGCAGTTTTATCAGAATTGATCAATTACTTTATTCGTACATGGTAAGGATTTATGAAGGGGTTAATTAATTAATCACAGAATAAAGTAGTTTTACCTTTCTTTTTTTGTTTGGTATATATGCTAATCTGTTCACCAAATGGTTTTTGTCTGTTAATACACATAATTCTAAATCTTAAGTAAAGTATGAAATAGGTCATAATACTTTTATCTACGTACTTCTTTCTGAACAGTGTGGTGTTCAGCGTGAGTGACAAGGGAAAGCTGCCATGCTTTCAACAAAATCAAACCCCAAATCGATTTCATCAGGGAAAATCAAAAACAAATTAAAAATATATACGTAGACAATTGAAAAAAGCAAGGAAAACGAAATCATTGATTTAGAAGGAAAATGATTCACACAACGTAACCATCAGACATACAAACAAACATCCCACACATCTAACTTTATATCACACAACGTAACCTTCAGACATACTATCAAACATCCCACACATCTAACTTTATATCACACAACGTAACCATCAGACATACTAACAAACATCACACATCTAACTTTATATCACACAGCGTAACCATCAGACATAGTAACAAACATCCCACACATCTAACTTTATATAATACAACGTAACCATCAGACATACTAACAAACATCCCACACATCTAACTTTATATCACACAACGTAACCATCAGACATACTAACAAACATCCCACACATCTAACTTTATATCACACAACGTAACCATCAGACACACTAACAAACATCCCACACATCTAAATTAAAATCACACAACGTAACCATCAGACATACTAACAAACATCACACACATCTGACTTTATATCACACAACGTAACCATCAGACATACTAACAAACATCACACATCTAACTTTATATCACACAACGTAACCATCAGGCATACTAACAAACATCCCACACATCTAACTTTATATCACACAACGTAACCATCAGACACACTAACAAACATCCCACACATCTAAATTAAAATCACACAACGTAACCATCAGACATACTAACAAACATCCCACACATCTAACTTTATATCACACAGCGTAACCATCAGACATACTAACAAACATCCCACACATCTAACTTTATATCACACAACGTAACCATCAGACATACTAACATCCCACACATCTAACTTTATATCACACAACGTAACCATCAGACATACTAACAAACATCCCACATCTAACTTTATATCACGCAGCGTAACCATCAGACATACTAACAAACATCCCACACATCTAACTTTATATCACACAACGTAACCATCAGACACACTAACATCCCACACATCTAACTTTATATCACACAACGTAACCATCAGACATACTAACATCCCACACATCTAACTTTATATCACACAACGTAACCATCAGACATACTAACATCCCACACATCTAACTTTATATCACACAACGTAACCATCAGACATACTAACAAACATCACACATCTAACTTTATATCACACAACGTAACCATCAGGCATACTAACAAACATCCCACACATCTAACTTTATATCACACAACGTAACCATCAGACATACTAACAAACATCCCACACATCTAACTTTATATCACACAACGTAACAATCAGACGTACTAACATCCCACACATCTAACTTTATATCACACAGCGTAACCATCAGACATACTAACAAACATCCCACACATCTAACTTTATATCACACAGCGTAACCATCAGACATACTAACATCCCACACATCTAACTTTATATCACACAGCGTAACCATCAGACATACTAACAAACATCCCACACATCTAACTTTATATCACACAGCGTAACCATCAGACATACTAACAAACATCCCACACATCTAACTTTATATCACACAACGTAACAATCAGACGTACTAACATCCCACACATCTAACTTTATATCACACAGCGTAACCATCAGACATACTAACAAACATCCCACACATCTAACTTTATATCACACAGCGTAACCATCAGACATACTAACAAACATCCCACACATCTAACTTTATATCACACAGCGTAACCATCAGACATACTAACAAACATCCCACACATCTAACTTTATATCACACAGCGTAACCATCAGACATACTAACAAACATCCCACACATCTAACTTTATATCACACAACGTAACCGTCAGACATAGTAACAAACATCCCACACATTTTTTTTTTTATAATTTTTTATTTTTCAAAGATTTTTCAAAACATAAATGTTTCACTTGCAGCCTTTCAAAGCCACACATGCCCTCACACACCAATACACAGACACGCCATACAATTTAAGGGCCTAACATCATTTTCACTCTAAATTGTACATAACATATCATTATCATTCGCAAAGAATTACATGTATCAAACAAGCACCAATCCTCATCATCATCATCAAACATCAATCATCATAATCATCATCATCAAACATCCAGACTATTAACCAACAGAAAATATAGGTGGCTACGGAATTTGGCAGCCCATACCTTCTATGGGATGAGTACACACACACACACTCACACACCCTCTCTCACACGTATATACACACACATCCTCACAAGATCATACACACATTACATATGACAGATGGGAAAGGGTGAGGCGGAGGGGAAGGAAAGAAGGGGCAATGGATTGAAGAGGGAGAAGAGAGAAAGAAACAAGCTGGAGGGCTTTATCAGATACTGTCTATTTTAACATTTACAGTTAATATATAGGTCAAAATGAGGAAAATGAAATAATGGTTGAAATTGTGGTGATGTCAAGGTCAATGGAGAAAGTAGCTCAAGATATAATTTATAAGTCCAAAACAGGTTTCCATTTTTTCCAGTTGTTTTCAAAATTCCTTTTTATGTGACAATTTTTAGAGGAAACAATATATTTTTGTACTCGGAAGTGATCTTTTATTGTATTTATGAGACCATTTAAACTTAGAGTTTTGTGCAGACATCTTGTCTTGTATATATATTGTTTAATAATAATCAAAATTTCATTATCTACTACATTAGCCGTAGGAGAAAGAATACCAAAGAGATAAGTTTCTTTGTTCATCCAAAATGGAATAAAGAAAAGGTTGATTAACGATTCAAATCTCTCTAACAGTGTCTGCACCTCGACACACTCCCACAAACAGTGTATAATTGTCTCCCTTTCCATATTACACAAATTACACAAAGGACTAGGACTTAAATTAATTTTGAAAAGAAAAGAATTTGTGACCAATATACGATGAATAATTCTTGCTTGGAACCACTGAAGTTTTGAGTTTTTAGTGATAGTAAATGGGATTCTTAGAATATTTTTCCTCTTCTGTTCATCAAAATCAAACTCTATCCCCCATTTTTGAATTCCAGTTGGTATTGGTGGTCGTTTAATTAAACAAATATAAAAATCCTTTGAACCTTTTTTACTTTTGAAAAATATTTCATAAAAAAGTGGTATGAAAGGTTGTTGAATCTGTACAACCTGAAGTGTATTCTTCCGTAGAAATTTCTTCATAGATGTAATTAGACCAAAGTACTGCAGATAGTTGGCGTTGATTGTTGGGAAAAGATTACCAAACTCATTAAAAGAATAAAATGTCATGTCTTCATAATTCTTTACAAGGTCATTTATGGTATGTATACCTGCATTAAACCATCTTGGATAAAAAACACATTTATTCCCCACCTGAATGTCTTTATTATACCACAAAGGACTTTTTAAGACAGATGTGATATAACATTGTCTAAAAAGTTCCGAGTTAGTAAGTTTAATCATACTTTTAAATACATCTTTCCAGAATGGATTTCTACAATTTATGCAACAAGAATTAACATATTCTATCCCACAATTTAACATTTTTTTCTCATCTATAATAGAATTCAATAATATTTTCCATTTCCCTGATGAGTGAAATATTCTTCTGATCCAGCCAAGTTTGAGAGAATCTATGAAAGCTACAATATCTATCATTTTTAATCCCCCGTCTATGTAGTTCTGAATGACCACGTCTTTTTTTATCTTGTGTTGTTTGCCATTCCAGAGGAAATCAAATAAAATAGAGCTCAATTTACCAAGAAAACTGTTGGAAGGATTTGGTAGGGTAATAAATAAATAATTGAACTGGGAAATTAATAAAGATTTTATTATACTGATTCTACCTAAAGGAGTAAGCCTTCGTCTTTCCCACACATTAATAAGAGCCTTTAATTTAACAAGTTTCTTATCGTAATTCATTCCAGGAATTTCACTAAGGTTAACACAAAAATCAATTCCCAAAAAAGTAAACTTATTCTTACCCCAAATTAGATTTAACTCTGGAAGAAAAGCTTCCTCACTATATTTCTTACTTCCTATCCAAATAACCTGTGTCTTACTGGTGTTGATATTTAACCCTGATATCTTAGCAAAAGTATTCAGCTCATTAATAGATTCTTTTAGTGATTTTTCAGTTCCATCCAGAATCAGACCTGTATCATCAGCATATTGCACATTTAAAATAGACACATTATTAATTTGTATACCCTGGATATTTTCATTATTTCTAATTCTTGCAGCTAGAACTTCAACACTTAGTATAAAAATATATGGGGCAACTGGGTCGCCTTGACGACAACCACGCTGAATGTTAATTGGTCTAGAAATGTTACCCCCCTGATTAACCACTGAATAAACATTAGTATGCAGAATTTTTACCCACTTCCTAATATCCACTCCAAAGTTAAAGTAACGAAGAACATTATCAATAAAATCCCAAGAAACTGAGTCAAAAGCTTTTTCAAAGTCGACCATTAGTAACATTCCTGGAATATTCAAATCTTCTGCATAACGCATTACATCATAAATAGTACGGATGTTTTCCCCAATATAACGCCCAGATAAGAATCCCGTCTGATCTTCATGAATAAGTTTTCCTAAAACTGATTTTAACCTATATGAAATTACTCCAGATGCTATTTTATATGTAATGTTCAAGAGAGAGATTGGTCTCCAATTTTTTAAAAAATGACGGGGCTTATCTCCCTTAGGTAAGCAAGTTATAACACCTTGTCTCTGAGTAATTGAGAGAAGGCCCACTGAAAAACTATAATTAATCGAACGAATCACAAAAATACCTATGAAATTCCAAAAAGTTTTAAAAAATTCTGAAGTAAAGCCATCTGAACCCGGACTCTTATTGTTTTTCATATCTTTCAATACCTTTCCTGCCTCCTCAAATGTTATAATACCTTCTAAATTATTGGACTCAGCATCAGTTAACTTAGGGACACTGCAGTCATGGAGATGATGATCCAAATCAATTGGGGTAACTTCTTTATGTTTGTATAAGTTTTCGTAAAATAGTTTAACTTCTTTTAAAATATCATCTTGATTGGTAATTATGTCCCCATTATCTTTCTGAATTTTTGGAATAATTTTAGAAGTAAAGTTTCTGTTTTCAAGATTTAAAAAATACGAAGTTGGTTTCTCCCCTTCCTCCACCCATTTGGCCCTTGACCTAATAATACTGCCCTTTATTTTTTTTGACCGTATTGCTTCAAGTTCTCTTTTTTTAACATCTAATTCTTCCTGGTCAGTGTCTATATTAGCTTCCATAATTTCGATAGATTTCTTTAGGTTTTCTTCTTCAAGGTTCTGTTGTTTCTTTCTATGAGATGCATATGATATTGACTTGCCTCTTATTTCCATTAACAATGTCTCCAAAAACAATTGATCATTAATTAAGAATTGAATTTCTGTATTAGGTAAAAGCGAAACAGAGTTAAGATTATATACAGGTAGGCAATATTGTAATTTTATGTCATCTATACATTTTTTAACCATGTCTAAATAATCTAGTTCAAATAATAATGAGTTATTAAACTTCCAGAGACCTCTTCCTCTTTTAAATTCATTTAATTTTAACGCTATTACTGTAGCCGAATGGTCAGATCTATAACTTGGTTCTATGAAAGATTTTCTTGTACTGGATAATAAACTGTCTGAAGTGAGAAAAAAGTCTAGTCTGGCCTGCTTAATAGGATTTTTTCTTCGCCAAGTATATCTCTTAATATCTGGATGAAGTTCTCTAAAAATGTCTATAAGATTGTATGTCTCACTGATTTCTAACACCTTCTCCCTAGCAGATGCATTGTTGATGTTTCTTTATGAGTTATCATAATCAAGCTCAGGGTTAATCACGAGGTTAAAATCGCCACAGACTATTATATTTTCATTTCCAAAGCTGTCAATAGTTTCCGAAATCTGAGTATAAAAAATTGGATTATCCTGATTAGGCCCATAAATGGTTATAAGTGTCAATCTACTACCCTCAATATCAATATCAATCCCTAAAAAATTTCCATCTAAATCACGTTTTTCTCTATAAACTTTACTTTCAAAATTATTATTGAGTAAGATTGCTACACCACGAGAATTTGATGAGAAAGAACTGAAAAAACTGTGATACCCCCATTCATTTCTAATTAAATTTTCTTGTTCTGTTGAAAAATGAGTGTCTTGTAAACAGTAGATGTGGTATTTCTTGTCTCTTAAGTATGAGAAAACATCCTTCCTCTTAATTTTATCACCAAGACCCTGACAGTTCACCGAGAGTACACAGATATCATCCATAACTGAGAAATTGAATGAATGCGTAAGAGCAGCCTTCCAGCTGGGAAATAGGAAACAAGACAAAGGGAGAAGAAATGGGGATAAGGGGGGAAAGGTTGTGATAAAAGCATCTTACAAGGTCAAGAAAGGAGCTACACCACCACTCAACACTTACACACAACCTATTGGCCGTGAAAACTTCGGACAATCAGACAATTTGTGCCGCTATACCGGAAATGACAAACAGGAAGTGTTGATACTAATGCACGGAGAATGAACCGGCCCGCGGAACTGTCCGGAATAGACCGGGGGACCTCCCGAGACCACCCGGACCGGAAGTATATATAAAACAACTACACGTTCACCAATTATATTATAGCATACATGCATTTCTGTAAGTTATATATAATATCCCATATAATACCTGGCTACTCAATATAGGTTATTAGCAAGATATTATGGACTACCACGGACTTAAATACTACTACTACCTACGACATCCTCAAAATATAGCATATACATACCATTTATTTTCGGAGCTTAAAAAATCTTTCTTAAATTACGACAGTTACAAATATATTATTTATAACAAGCTATATGCTCACTTTGAATGACGTTACATGTGTATATCTCATTATCATACTTTAAAATCTAAAGTCACAAAAAATACTACGTAGTTATTCTTACCTTTTACAAATGGAATTTCAGTAATGATATATATCCTTTTCACACAGAAGAATTGATCACACAACACACATATACATGTACACCACAGAAAAAAGCACATTAGTATACAACACAAAGGTGATCGGTTGCCAGACACACTGGCATTAAGTCATTTACCGATCACTGTGCACTGTCCAACTTCTATCTCCTTGATACAAAATTAGCATCGTTCATCAAGTAACTTTCTTCCAAGGGTGTATCGTGTAAAAGTCTGCGCTTCTTGCCATTAGTCAAAATCACATATATTTTCCCGTCTGTGCTATACGAATTTTTGACACAGTTCATACGGAACGCTTCCTTCAGTCTCTGTTGATTTAAGGAAGTAAGGTCTTCATAGATAACAAACTTGGAACCTTTCAGGATCTTGCGGGCGCGGATAATTTCATGCTTCTTTCTCCGGTGCGTGAACTTTACTATCACATTCCTAGGATTTGTACCATTGTACTTTCCCAATCTATGTGCGATGTCAATGTCCCTCTCCTGAAGTGGTACTTTCAAGGTGTCACGTACAAATCCCACGATCGTTTGGACACAGTCCTCTACCGATTCCCTCACTCCCGGGTCTGGAAGTCCAACGATTCTAACAGAATTCTTCCGGCCTTGTTGTTCCAGGTCGTTATACTTTCCCGCCATCTCACTCTGTCGATCTTGACTGGTCAATAACTCGTTCTCTAGCTCAGAAATTGTCACTTTCAAGTTGTTATTTTCAGTTTCCAGGGTGTTTACCCTCTCCTCCAGAGCTTCAATACGTTCTGCGTGTTCTAGCTGAATGTCCAAACGGAGTTTCTCTAACTTTTTATCCAACACATCCTCAGTAATAAGATTCCTGAGGATCTCATATATCTCGTCTAGTCGATCGTCTGTGGATTTAGTACCAATACCACTGGTCCTGCTGCTGGGAGCTCGATCTCGCAGGGTCTTGGGAGGCATGATAAACAATATCCAGTAAACAAAAAACTAAGCTCCAGAATATATAGGCTGTAGATAGTCCATCTATAGGTGTACACATACACGGCCAGGTATACGTAAGTGGTGAGTAGTGGTCAGTGACTAGACTCAGTCCATGTTCTCAAAAGTTCCTGCTCCAAAAGTATATTTTCCGAAGAAAATATCACAGACCGATATATCAGTCAACTAGTTAAGCATATTAACTAGATGTTGACAGAAAATTAAGTTCCAATATATCGTGCAAACATACAAAAAGATAATTTTTCACCGGAGCTCCAGAACAACCGACCGACTAGGTCCTGGTGACCCTTGACCAGGCATCCCACACATCTAACTTTATATCACACAACGTAACCATCAGACATACTAACAAACATCCCACATCTAAATTTATATCACACAGCGTAACCATCAGACATACTAACAAACATCCCACACATCTAACTTTATATCACACAACGTAACCATCAGACATACTAACATCCCACACATCTAACTTTATATCACACAACGTAACCATCAGACATACTAACATCCCACACATCTAACTTTATATCACACATCGTAACCATCAGACATACTAACAAACATCGCACACATCTAACTTTATATCACACAACGTAACCATCAGACACACTAACATCCGACAAATCTAACTTTATATCACACAAAGTAACCATCAGACACACTAACAAACATCCCACACATCTAACTTTATATCACACAACGTAACCATCAGACATACTAACAAACATCCCACATCTAAATTTATATCACACAGCGTAACCATCAGACATACTAACAAACATCCCACACATCTAACTTTATATCACACAACGTAACCATCAGACATACTAACATCCCACACATCTAACTTTATATCACACAACGTAACCATCAGACATACTAACATCCCACACATCTAACTTTATATCACACATCGTAACCATCAGACATACTAACAAACATCCCACACATCTAACTTTATATCACACAACGTAACCATCAGACACACTAACATCCGACAAATCTAACTTTATATCACACAAAGTAACCATCAGACACACTAACAAACATCCCACACATCTAACTTTATATCACACAACGTAACCATCAGACACACTAACATCCGACAAATCTAACTTTATATCACACAACGTAACCATCAGACATACTAACAAACATCCCACACATCTAACTTTATATCACACAACGTAACCATCAGACATACTAACAAACATCCCACACATCTAACTTTATATCACACAACGTAACCATCAGACATACTAACATCCCCCACATCTAACTTTATATCACACAATGTAACCATCAGACATACTAACATCCCACACATCTAACTTTATATCACACAACGTAACCATCAGACATACTAACATCCCACACATCTAACTTTATATCACACAACGTAACCATCAGACATACTAACATCCCACACATCTAACTTTATATCACACAACGTAACCATCAGACATACTAACATCCCACACATCTAACTTTATATCACACAACGTAACCATCAGACATAGTAACAAACATCCCACACATCTAACTTTATATCACACAACGTAACCATCAGACATACTAACATCCCACACATCTAACTTTATATCACACAACGTAACCATCAGACATACTAACATCCCACACATCTAACTTTATATCACACAACGTAACCATCAGACATACTAACATCCCACACATCTAACTTTATATCACACAACGTAACCATCAGACATACTAACAAACATCCCACATCTAACATTATATCACACAACGTAACCATCAGACATACAAACAAAAATCACACACATCTAACTTTATATCACACAACGTAACCATCAGACATACTAACAAACATCCCACACATCTAACTTTATATCACACAGTGTAACCATCAGACCTACTAACAAACATCCCACACATCTAACTTTATATCACACAACGTAACCATCAGACATACTAACATCCCACACATCTAACTTTATATCACACAACGTAACCATCAGACATACTAACAAACATCCCACACATCTAACTTTATATCACACAACGTAACCATCAGACACACTAACATCCCACACATCTAACTTTATATCACACAACGTAACCATCAGACATACTAACATCCCACACATCTAACTTTATATCACACAACGTAACCATCAGACACACTAACATCCCCCACATCTAACTTTATATCACACAACGTAACCATCAGACATACTAACATCCCACACATCTAACTTTATATCACACAACGTAACCATCAGACATACTAACATCCCACACATCTAACTTTATATCACACAACGTAACCATCAGACATACTTACATCCCACACATCTAACTTTATATCACACAACGTAACCATCAGACATACTAACAAACATCCCACACATCTAACTTTATATCACACAACGTAACCATCAGACATAGTAACAGACATCCCACACATCTAACTTTATATCACACAACGTAACCATCAGACACACTAACATCCCACACATCTAACTTTATATCACACAACGTAACCATCAGACATACTAACATCCCACACATCTAACTTTATATCACACAACGTAACCATCAGACATACTTACATCCCACACATCTAACTTTATATCACACAGTGTAACCATCAGACCTACTAACAAACATCCCACACATCTAACTTTATATCACACAACGTAACCATCAGACATACTAACATCCCACACATCTAACTTTATATCACACAACGTAACCATCAGACATACTAACAAACATCCCACACATCTAACTTTATATCACACAACGTAACCATCAGACACACTAACATCCCACACATCTAACTTTATATCACACAACGTAACCATCAGACATACTAACATCCCACACATCTAACTTTATATCACACAACGTAACCATCAGACACACTAACATCCCCCACATCTAACTTTATATCACACAACGTAACCATCAGACATACTAACATCCCACACATCTAACTTTATATCACACAACGTAACCATCAGACATACTAACATCCCACACATCTAACTTTATATCACACAACGTAACCATCAGACATACTTACATCCCACACATCTAACTTTATATCACACAACGTAACCATCAGACATACTAACAAACATCCCACACATCTAACTTTATATCACACAACGTAACCATCAGACATAGTAACAAACATCCCACACATCTAACTTTATATCACACAACGTAACCATCAGACACACTAACATCCCACACATCTAACTTTATATCACACAACGTAACCATCAGACATACTAACATCCCACACATCTAACTTTATATCACACAACGTAACCATCAGACATACTAACATCCCACACATCTAACTTTATATCACACAACGTAACCATCAGACATACTTACATCCCACACATCTAACTTTATTTCACACAACGTAACCATCAGACATACTAACAAACATCCCAAACATCTAACTTTATATCACACAACGTAACCATCAGACATAGTAACAAACATCCCACACATCTAACTTTATATCACACAACGTAACCATCAGACATACTAACATTCCACACATCTAACTTTATATCACACAGTGTAACCATCAGACATACTAACAAACATCCCACACATCTAACTTTATATCACACAACGTAACCATCAGGCATACTAACAAACATCCCACACATCTAACTTTATATAATACAACGTAACCATCAGACATACTAACAAACATCACACATCTAACTTTATATCACACAACGTAACCATCAGACATACTAACAAACATCCCACACATCTAACTTTCTACACACAACGTAACCATCAGACATACTAACAAACATCCCACACATCTAACTTTATATCACACAACGTAACCATCAGACATACTAACATCCCGCACATCTAACTTTATATCACACAACGTAACCATCAGACATACTAACATCCCACACATCTAACTTTATATCACACAACGTAACCTTCAGACACACTAACATCCCACACATCTAACTTTATATCACACAACGTAACCATCAGACACACTAACATCCCACACATCTAACTTTATATCACACAACGTAACCATCAGACACACTAACATCCCACACATCTAACTTTATATCACACAACGTAACCATCAGACACACTAACATCCCACACATCTAACTTTATATCACACAGTGTAGCCATCAGACATACTTAATGTGTATAGGACGAAGTAAATTTTCTGATATACTCAGTATTATCTCCACAGGCGTCACATCCCTCTGAGCCTAGGGAAGGAGAAATGTTGGTCACACGACTGTCTGTTTAGAGCTAGCAGTCCGAAACACTCCTGAATACCAGTAAATTCACGAAGTACAAGCTTTCACGCGACCCTTACATCACTTATCGTTCACCGTCACGACTAGATAGTGCAGTGAAGCAGACGACAAAAGAATGTCATAAGATACTCGGTCTTTTAAAGCTGTATGTCGTGAACAGAGAAAGCATTCATAAACATACAACACCAAAATAACGACATCCCACCTATTTCTTTGCGAATGTGGTACAGACCTATTACAAGACAAAAGTATGCTCCTTTATCAAAATATAGAAATATAATTACATGTTTTTTTGTTGTTATAGTAACGAAGTTGTCATTAGTCGGAGCTATTTTTTGTTGTTATAGTAACGAAGTTGTCATTAGTCGGGGCTATTTTTTGTTGTTATAGTAACGAAGTTGTCATTAGTCGGAGCTATTTTTTGTTGTTATAGTAACGAAGTTGTCATTAGTCGGGGCTATTTTTTGTTGTTATAGTAACGAAGTTGTCATTAGTCGGGGCTATTTTTTGTTGTTATAGTAACGAAGTTGTCATTAGTCGGGGCTATTTTTTGTTGTTATAGTAACGAAGTTGTCATTAGTCGGGGCTATTTTTTGTTGTTATAGTAACGAAGTTGTCATTAGTCGGGGCTATTTTTTGTTGTTATAGTAACGAAGTTGTCATTAGTCGGGGCTATTTTTTGTTGTTATAGTAACGAAGTTGTCATTAGTCGGGACTAGGTTCCTATATCAAAACATAGAAACATCATAACATGAAATTTATTTCTGATACAGACCTGTCGCATGCCGGAAGTAATCTCCTATATCCGACTACAGGCTGTAGACATATCGTCACGATCAACACAATAGATCTTACACCAGATTCCATTTTAAGTTCCCGGAGATTGTCTGACTCATAAACTATGTTTTAGCTAAAACTATATACTGTTAATTATGATGAAATAAATGACTGCAACAGAGGAAGGGTCCCGTGTCCATCGGACTATACACACCGACACTACTAGGTAAGTATGTAAGTAAACAGAAAAGTGTAGCTTAGTCAGGATCTAGGTCGATTCTATTTCTGGACGAAACTGAACATCTTAAAATGTCTCTAGTTGTAAACAGGACGTAAACCAATAATAAACATCGATAAAAATAATATTCAATCTCATCTCTGTCTGTTCGTATATATAGTTAATAGGTAGTCTCTTCAACAGTCACCAACACAGACTGTCACTCATATAACCAACACAGACTGTCACTCATATAACCAACACAGACTGTCACTCATATAATCAACACAGACTGTCACTCATATAATCAACACAGACTGTCACTCATATAACCAACACAGACTGTCACTCATATAACCAACACAGACTGTCACTCATATAATCAACACAGACTGTCACTCATATAACCAACACAGACTGTCACTCATATAATCAACACAGACTGTCACTCATATAACCAACACAGACTGTCACTCATATAACCAACACAGACTGTCACTCATATAACCAACACAGACTGTCTCATATAACCAACACAGACTGTCACTCATATAACCAACACAGACTGTCACTCATATAACCAACACAGACTGTCACTCATATAACCAACACAGACTGTCACTCATATAACCAACACAGACTGTCACTCATATAATCAACACAGACTGTCACTCATATAACCAACACAGACTGTCACTCATATAACCAACACAGACTGTCACTCATATAACCAACACAGACTGTCACTCATATAACCAACACAGACTGTCACTCATATAACCAACACAGACTGTCACTCATATAACCAACACAGACTGTCACTCATATAACTAACACAGACTGTCACTCATATAACCAACACAGACTGTCACTCATATAACCAACACAGACTGTCTCATATAACCAACACAGACTGTCACTCATATAACCAACACAGACTGTCACTCATATAACCAACACAGACTGTCTCATATAACCAACATCTATTCTATGAATTTCTGCAGGACGTCTCTGATTTCTATTCTATGGATTTCTGCAGGACGTCGCTGATCTCTATTCTATGAATTCCTTCAGGACGTCGGTGATCTCTATTCTATGAATTCCTTCAGGACGTCGCTGATCTCTATTCTATGAATTCCTTCAGGACGTCGCTGATCTCTATTCTATGAATTCCTTCAGGACGTCTCTGATCTCTATTCTATGAATTCCTTCAGGACGTCGCTGATCTCTATTCTATGAATTCCTTCAGGACGTCGCTGATCTCTATTCTATGAATTCCTTCAGGACGTCGCTGATCTCTATTCTATGAATTCCTTCAGGACGTCGGTGATCTCTATTCTATGAATTCCTTCAGGACGTCGCTGATCTCTATTCTATGAATTCCTTCAGGACGTCGGTGATCTCTATTCTATGAATTCCTTCAGGACGTCGCTGATCTCTATTCTATGAATTCCTTCAGGACGTCGCTGATCTCTATTCTATGAATTCCTTCAGGACGTCGCTGATCTCTATTCTATGAATTCCTTCAGGACGTCGCTGATCTCTATTCTATGAATTCCTTCAGGACGTCGGTGATATCTATTCTATGAATTTCTTCAGGACGTCGCCGATCTCTATTCTATGAATTCCTTCAGGACGTCGCTGATCTCTATTCTATGAATTCCTTCAGGACGTCGCTGATCTCTATTCTATGAATTCCTTCAGGACGTCGCTGATCTCTATTCTATGAATTCCTTCAGGACGTCGCTGATCTCTATTCTATGAATTCCTTCAGGACGTCGCTGATCTCTATTCTATGAATTCCTTCAGGACGTCTGATCTCTATTCTATGAATTCCTTCAGGACGTCGCTGATCTCTATTCTATGAATTCCTTCAGGACGTCGGTGATCTCTATTCTATGAATTCCTTCAGGACGTCGGTGATCTCTATTCTATGAATTCCTTCAGGACGTCTCTGATCTCTATTCTATGAATTCCTTCAGGACGTCGCTGATCTCTATTCTATGAATTCCTTCAGGACGTCGCTGATCTCTATTCTATGAATTCCTTCAGGACGTCGCTGATCTCTATTCTATGAATTCCTTCAGGACGTCGCTGATCTCTATTCTATGAATTCCTTCAGGACGTCAGGACGTCGCTGATCTCTATTCTATGAATTCCTTCAGGACGTCGCTGATCTCTATTCTATGAATTCCTTCAGGACGTCGCTGATCTCTATTCTATGAATTCCTTCAGGACGTCGCTGATCTCTATTCTATGAATTCCTTCAGGACGTCGCTGATCTCTATTCTATGAATTCCTTCAGGACGTCGCTGATCTCTATTCTATAAATTCCTTCAGGACGTCGCTGATCTCTATTCTATGAATTCCTTCAGGACGTCGCTGATCTCTATTCTATGAATTCCTTCAGGACGTCTCTGATCTCTATTCTATGAATTCCTTCAGGACGTCGCTGATCTCTATTCTATGAATGAATTCCTTCAGGACGTCGCTGATCTCTATTCTATGAATTCCTTCAGGACGTCGCTGATCTCTATTCTATGAATTCCTTCAGGACGTCGCTGATCTCTATTCTATGAATTCCTTCAGGACGTCGCTGATCTCTATTCTATGAATTCCTTCAGGACGTCGCTGATCTCTATTCTATGAATTCCTTCAGGACGTCGCTGATCTCTATTCTATGAATTCCTTCAGGACGTCGCTGATCTCTATTCTATGAATTCCTTCAGGACGTCGCTGATCTCTATTCTATGAATTCCTTCAGGACGTCGCTGATCTCTATTCTATGAATTCCTTCAGGACGTCGCTGATCTCTATTCTATGAATTCCTTCAGGACGTCGCTGATCTCTATTCTATGAATTCCTTCAGGACGTCGCTGATCTCTATTCTATGAATTCCTTCAGGACGTCGGTGATTTCTATTCTATGAATTTCTGCAGGACGTCGCTGATCTCTATTCTATAAATTCCTTCAGGACGTCGCTGATCTCTATTCTATGAATTCCTTCAGGACGTCTCTGATCTCTATTCTATGAATTCCTTCAGGACGTCGCTGATCTCTATTCTATGAATTCCTTCAGGACGTCGCTGATCTCTATTCTATGAATTCCTTCAGGACGTCGCTGATCTCTATTCTATGAATTCCTTCAGGACGTCTGATCTCTATTCTGATCTCTGATCTCTATTCTATGAATTCCTTCAGGACGTCGCTGATCTCTATTCTATGATTCCTTCCGGACGTCTATGATCTCTATTCTATGAATTCCTTCCGGACGTCGCTGATCTCTATTCTATGAATTCCTTCAGGACGTCGCTGATCTCTATTCTATGAATTCCTTCAGGACGTCGCTGATCTCTATTCTATGAATTCCTTCAGGACGTCGCTGATCTCTATTCTATGTCGAATTCCTGATTCTATGTCTCTGATCTCTATTCTATGAATTCCTTCAAGACGTCGCTGATCTCTATTCTATGAATTCCTTCAGGACGTCGCTGATCTCTATTCTATGAATTCCTTCAGGACGTCGCTGATCTCTATTCTATGAATTCCTTCAGGACGTCGCTGATCTCTATTCTATGAATTCCTTCAGGACGTCAGGACGTCGCTGATCTCTATTCTATGAATTCCTTCTATGAATTCCTTCAGGACGTCTGATCTCTATTCTATGAATTCCTTCTCTGATCTCTATTCTATGAATTCCTTCAGGACGTCGCTGATCTCTATTCTATGAATTCCTTCAGGACGTCGCTGATCTCTATTCTATGAATTCCTTCAGGACGTCGCTGATCTCTATTCTATGAATTCCTTCAGGACGTCGCTGATCTCTATTCTATGAATTCCTTCAGGACGTCGCTGATCTCTATTCTATGAATTCCTTCAGGACGTCGCTGATCTGATCTCTATTCTATGAATTCCTCCAGGACGTCGCTGATCTCTATTCTTATGAATTCCTTCAGGACGTCGCTGATCTCTATTCTATGAATTCCTTCAGGACGGACTATGAATTCCTTCAGGACGTCGCTGATCTCTATTCTATGAATTCCTTCAGGACGTCGCTGATCTCTATTCTATGAATTCCTTCAGGACGTCGCTGATCTCTATTCTATGAATTCCTTCAGGACGTCGCTGATCTCTATTCTATGAATTCCTTCAGGACGTCGCTGATCTCTATTCTATGAATTCCTTCAGGACGTCGCTGATCTCTATTCTATGAATTCCTTCAGGACGTCCTGATCTCTATTCTATGAATTCCTTCAGGACGTCTATTCTGATCTCTATTCTATGAATTCCTTCAGGACGTCGCTGATCTCTATTCTATGATCTCTATTCTATGAATTCCTTCAGGACGTCGCTGATCTCTATTCTATGAATTCCTTCAGGACGTCGCTGATCTCTATTCTATGAATTCCTTCAGGACGTCGCTGATCTCTATTCTATGAATTCCTTCAGGACGTCGCTGATCTCTATTCTATGAATTCCTTCAGGACGTCTCTGATCTCTATTCTATGAATTCCTTCAGGACGTCGGTGATCTCTATTCTATGAATTCCTTCAGGACGTCGGTGATTTCTATTCTATGAATTCCTTCAGGACGTCTCTGATCTCTATTCTATGAATTCCTTCAGGACGTCGCTGATCTCTATTCTATGAATTCCTTCAGGACGTCGCTGATCTCTATTCTATGAATTCCTTCAGGACGTCGCTGATCTCTATTCTATGAATTCCTTCAGGACGTCGCTGATCTCTATTCTATGAATTCCTTCAGGACGTCTCTGATATTCTATTCCTTCAGGACGTCGCTGATCTCTATTCTATGAATTCCTTCAGGACGTCTCAGATCTCTATTCTATGAATTCCTTCAGGACGTCGGTGATTTCTATTCTATGAATTCCTTCAGGACGTCTCTGATCTCTATTCTATGAATTCCTTTGGGACGTCTCCGATCTCTATTCTATGAATTCCTTCAGGACGTCGCTGATCTCTATTCTATGAATTCCTTCAGGACGTCGCCGATCTCTATTCTATGAATTCCTTCAGGACGTCGCTGATCTCTATTCTATGAATTCCTTCAGGACGTCGCTGATCTCTATTCTATGAATTCCTTCAGGACGTCGCTGATCTCTATTCTATGAATTCCTTCAGGACGTCGGTGATCTCTATTCTATGAATTCCTTCAGGACGTCGGTGATCTCTATTCTATGAATTCCTTCAGGACGTCGCTGATCTCTATTCTATGAATTCCTTCAGGACGTCGCTGATCTCTATTCTATGAATTCCTTCAGGACGTCTCTGATCTCTATTCTATGAATTCTGATCTCTATTCTATGAATTCCTTCAGGACGTCGCTGATCTCTATTCTATGAATTCCTTCAGGACGTCGCTGATCTCTATTCTATGAATTCCTTCAGGACGTCTGATCTATGAATTCCTTCAGGACGTCGCTGATCTCTATTCTATGAATTCCTTCAGGACGTCGCTGATCTCTATTCTATGAATTCCTTCAGGACGTCGCTGATCTCTATTCTATGAATTCCTTCAGGACGTCGCTGATCTCTATTCTATGAATTCCTTCAGGACGTCGCTGATCTCTATTCTATGAATTCCTTCAGGACGTCTCTGATCTCTATTCTATGAATTCCTTCAGGACGTCGGTGATTTCTATTCTATGAATTCCTTCAGGACGTCGCTGATCTCTATTCTATGAATTCCTTCAGGACGTCGCTGATCTCTATTCTATGAATTCCTTCAGGACGTCGCTGATCTCTATTCTATGAATTCCTTCAGGACGTCGCTGATCTCTATTCTATGAATTCCTTCAGGACGTCTCTGATCTCTATTCTATGAATTCCTTCAGGACGTCTCAGATCTCTATTCTATGAATTCCTTCAGGACGTCGCTGATTCATATTTTATTAATTTCTTCAACATGTCTCTTGATTTTTATTCAATCGGTTTTTTCGGAATGTCACAGATTTTCATTCTACCGATTCCTTCTGACTTAACGCGTTTGATTTTTACTCAGTCAATTTCTCCACACTTTAGTTATATCGATTTCTTCTGAAGTTGATGCAAAAGATTTTTGTTCTATCAATTACTTTAAAACTTCACTGCTTTTTGTTCAATTGATTTTGTTTGAGAGCCACTGATTATTTTCATTCAAACAGAATGCCACTAATTTTTTATCCCATCAATTTCTTTTGAACGTCACAGATTTTTAATCGATCGATTTCTTCAGAACGTCAGATTTTTAATCGATCGATTTCCTCAGAACGTCAGATTTTTAATCGATCGATTTCTTCAGAACGTCAGATTTTTAATCGATCGATTTCTTCAGAACGTCAGATTTTTAATCGATCGATTTCTTCAGAACGTCAGATTTTTAATCGATCGATTTCTTCAGAACGTCAGATTTTTAATCGATCGATTTCTTCAGAACTTCAGATTTTTAATCGATCTATTTCCTCAGAACGTCATGTTTTTAATCGATCGATTTCCTCAGAACGTCAGATTTTTAATCGATCGATTTCTTCAGAACGTCAGATTTTTATTCTACTGATTTTTTCATCTGATTTTAATTCTATCAATTTTGAAGGACGTCACGGAACTTACACTACAGCACGTGGGAACCTGAGCGGAACATCCCCACTACAACTTCAGTGTTCTGTCACGTTTGATCGGTTTAGGCAACTTCTTACATAAACTCATTAACATACGAAAAACTAGCAATATGCTTACACATATATTTTTTCGGAAACAAAAACTACATCATCAGGATGATATTGTATCTAGGTATTAACTTTGTAATTATTGATGTTCCGTTTTAAAAATAAAAACATCTATATTTCGAATTCATACATATATTTTTTATCTTGTGATATACAAAATATGATTTCAATATTTTATCATGTACAAAATAAAACTAAATACAACATGGTGTCATTATTTACGATAATGTCATAATAATCTTCATTTCTAATTTGTTGTCACAATTATCAAACTAACATTTAGTTCAATAACGTTTTATCAGATTTATCTAAAATATTCTATACATCAACTAGTCTGCTAGTAACACAGACCAAACATATACACGGGTGAAATGTTACATATTTTAAATATGTACGTCAAACAATGCTTAAATATATACATATATATATATATATCAAATATTTTCATTCATTATGACAGTAATGAAAAACTTTGCTATAAAACTGAAGGACCTTACATCTTAATGCATTACAACAACAGAACATTAAAACTTTAATGAGTTACAGGGTTTCACATTGAAGGTTCAAGTTTTAAAAAAATTAAATAATCAAATTTGCATATATAGTAACGTATGCAAATGAAATTAATTACAACAAACTGTACAAACTTTTAAAAAGCCATTTCCTTGTTTTGTATACTAGTATATTCTACAGATAGCTCTATATTGTATACAATTTTTTCCTTGAATCATTATCAAGTTGTTTGTTATGATTAATTAAGTATTTTACAAACACAAATATTGTGGGGAAAACATAAAGTACAATTTATCCTCTACAAAAAGACAGTAAAATTGTTTTCAAACCATCTATGGCCCCAAGTGAAAACTGCATCATTGCGTCTATGGTTTTCACCAGGGACCTGGAACAAGACACAGCATCAAATTAAACACATTCTTGTAGAGTTATAAAACCCCCTTCAACCATTCATCAGGGATGACAAGTGATTTTTACATTGAGGTATTTGTGCAGCACAAGATTCTCTATAAATAGGAACAGAATGTTTGATCTCTGACCTTCTGTCCTAAAAAGCAAATATAAACATAAGCATTTGGAAAGGTAGCAGCCTTGACCCAAATGAACTCCAGCTATTATAGACACAATTACAAATTGTGACCTTCACCTTCGACCTTTGGACCCAAAAAGCAATTCCAAGCAAGCACAGCACTATGAGAAAGGTAAGATGAGATGGACGGAAGAGAAAAAGAAGGGAGCATGTTTCAAGATTTTCTTTGGACCTGAAAGGGATGTTGATCTGAAAGATTATATAAACAAATATCTTCAACTTCAGAAGAAAACAAATACAATTTATGACTACAAAACATCAAGTTAATCTTGAGGTTAAATTAGACATGATTATTTCAGGAACTGTTAGGTGTCAGAATAAAATTTTAAGACTTTTTATTCTTTAAAAAAACAATTGTCTTTTTCTGAAATGCTTTAACAAGATATTAAAGATATAGAAATATATATAAATTTTTACTCATTCATCACTGAGAAGTCATTTAAGGTCCACAGATTAAGATGAACTCTAAAACTGAAATTTTGACTGACTTTCCCACTTCCATAAATTTGTCTTACCAGTGTGATATGTAACTTTAGCTTGTAAACTGTTTAAACAAAGACCATATATTTATATAATCACTTTTTCATCTGAAAATCAGATAAACGAATGTGCTTAAGTAATTTTTGCACAAATTAAATCATAAATCATATCATTTGACAATTATCATATAGAAACAAAATTACTGAAGACTTCAAATACAAAAGAACAATTGTATATGTCTAATGATAAAGTATGATTAAAAACATTAAGAAAGAAAAGAATATCTATTAACAGATATTTTCTCTTTAGGAGTAAATCTTGGTTATCTAAATGTTTAAAATCAGCAAATTTGATACAAAAAATACACAAGAGAACATACAACAGAAGCATTTTACTTTTTATATACAATTATCTACTAGAGCCCTCATTCAAAATTGATAAATATTGAGCATTTAAAAATGAAAATAGCACACTAAGGTTATGTACTTGGACCAGAAAATCAAATCTATTTTTCTAGACCTCATATAGAACAGGGAACTTTGACAGAAAACTTGTAATCATGTAGATTTTTTCCAAGTCACTCATAACCACAATCAATTGTCAAAGTAACATAGTCACTCATAACCACAATTAATTGTCAAAGTAACATAGTCACTCATAACCACAATTAATTGTCAAAGTATGTAACACAGTCACTCATAACCACACTTAATTGTCAAAGTATGTAACACAGTCACTCATAACCACAATTAATTGTCAAAGTAACATAGTCACTCATAACCACAATTAATTGTCAAAGTAACATAGTCACTCATAACCACAATTAATTGTCAAAGTAACATAGTCACTCATAACCACAATTAATTGTCAAAGTATGTAACATAGTCACTCACAACCACAATTAATTGTCAAAGTATGTAACACAGTCACTCATAACTACAATTAATTGTCAAAGTAACATAGTCACTCACAACCACAATTAATTGTCAAAGTAACATAGTCACTCACAACCACAATTAATTGTCAAAGTATGTAACACAGTCACTCATAACCACAATTAACTGTCAAAGTATGTAACACAGTCACTCATAACCACACTTAATTGTCAAAGTAACATAGTCACTCACAACCACAATTAATTGTCAAAGTATGTAACACAGTCACTCATAACCACAATTAATTGTCAAAGTAACAGTCACTCATAACCACACTTAATTGTCAAAGTATGTAACATAGTCACTCATAACCACAATTAATTGTCAAAGTAACAGTCACTCATAACCACAATTAATTGTCAAAGTATGTAACATAGTCACTCATAACCACAATTAATTGTCAAAGTATAACAAGTCACTCATAACCACAATTAATTGTGTAACATAGTCACTCATAACCACAATTAATTGTCAAAGTAACAAAGTCACTCATAACCACAATTAATTGTCAAAGTAACATAGTCACTCATAACCACAATTAATTGTCAAAAGTAACACAGTCACATAACCACATTAATTGTCAAAGTAACACACTTAACCACAATTTAACCACACTTAATTGTCAAATGTAACATAGTCACTCATAACCACAATTAATTGTCAAAGTAACATAGTCACTCATAACCACAATTAAGTGTCAAAGTAACATAGTCACTCATAACCACAATTAATTGTCAAAGTATGTAACATAGTCACTCATAACCACAATTAATTGTCAAAGTAACATAGTCACTCATAACCACAATTAATTGTCAAAGTAACATAGTCACTCATAACCACAATTAATTGTCAAAGTATGTATCATAGTCACTCATAACCACAATTAATTGTCAACATAGTCACTCATAACCACAATTAATTGTCAAAGTATGTATCATAGTCACTCATAACCACAATTAATTGTCAAAGTAACATAGTCACTCATAACCACAATTAATTGTCAAAGTATGTATCATAGTCACTCATAACCACAATTAATTGTCAAAGTAACATAGTCACTCATAACCACAATTAATTGTCAAAGTATGTATCATAGTCACTCATAACCACAATTAATTGTCAAAGTATGTAACACAGTCACTCATAACCACAATTAATTGTCAAAGTATGTAACAAAACCCTCACTGATACTTCCACCCCATATCATTTATTTTAAACATATCACAGAAAGCATTTCTTACACAGTTGGGTAGACTTATTTGACAATAAGCCCAGGGGACAACATGATGCTTCTTACACAGTTGGGTAAACTAATTACCAGACAATAAGCCCAGGGGACAACAAATTACTTCTTACACAGTTGGGTAAACTAATTACCAGACAATAAGCCCAGGGGACAACATGATGCGTCTTACTCAGTTAGGTAGACCTATTACTGGACAATAAGCCCAGGTGGGGTGGGCTTGTTGCAAAGTACTATTTACTAGCATGTGTTCTGTACAATCCTAATACTTCAGGACAATGAAATAGCATTGTTTTAATATTTAACGTTTGTAATGAGGAATTGTGGAGTGATTTAATCTTAAAGCTTTATAAACTGTGTATACATGCATAATGCTTTTTATTGTTTAAAGATCACCCAAAAACCCTGGTGATGTCACGGTCTACATGACAACTGACAACCAATCTAAACATCATGCTGTTATTCTGCTCCACAGTGTAAACAATTACAGCATTTAAACACAACACGAAATATTGTTCAGTGTAATCAACAACCTGTAAAAATACTTAAAACAACAGAAAATAAAGAGAACAAGAGATACCAGAGAGACCTTGGCGCCCACCATTGTTTGATATTTATATACTTAATGAAAGTTGGATCTTTTCCCTTCTTTTCTCTTCTCTGTTTTTGCTCTTAATGATAAGACATTTGAACATTCCTTTACCTGCTAAATCCAAAATGGCCGCCTGGAAGCTATTTTTTTCCTCTGATGGGTCCCACAATCAAATGAGCACATGGAGTAACCAAACGGAACATACGTATGAAATTTGAGAGATATCTGTTCAGCACTTCTTAAGAAATAGCAATAACAATCTTTACAAGGCAAAATCCAAGATGGCCACCTGTCTGTCATTTTCTGATCAGTCCCATAACTAGACGGGTACAACAAAAGGAACCTATCTATGAAATTTGAGGAAGATTGATACTGTAGTTCTCAAGAAATAGCAATAACAAACTTGAAAAGTCAAAATCCAAGATGACCACCTTTCGGCCATTTGTTTTTCTGATCAGACCTTAAATTACATGGGCACAACTAGGGATCAAGGGGAACCTACATATGCAATTTGAGAAAGATTCATCAATACTTCTCAAGAAATAGCGATAACAAAAATTATTTACAGACAGATTGACGGACGGACAAAGGACATACAGACGACAGACCACGGACACAGAGCGATTTGAATGCTTTGAATACTCCACAATCTGATGATGGTGGGCTAAAAACTAATATCATATTAGGGGGCGCAGTTGTCAATGACTTTGGGAGGGAGGGTGACACAGGGGCTTGGAGGGAAGGCAACACAGGGGCTTGAAGACAGTCAACTGATAATGTGACGGAGATGAGGAAGGTGCCAAGCTTAAGCGAAACCCATTCTGGCCACGTTTAAAGAATTTCTAGCAACCTTAATCAGGAAAATTCTAAATTGCTTCTGATGGCCATCTTGAACATCTGATAACAAAGCTAAAAATGGACTGATCAACCACAGACAAAAAACGCTTGAAAAATTTGGTCTTAAAAAAGTCAGACAAAGATCTAAAAAATAATTTGTAAAATAGTTGGCTATGTAAAATTTAACTAGATAGTTCAGAGCTCTTTCCAGTATTAGACCTCCATGTACAATAAATATTATCTATTAATTTCCAAATTAAAGCAAATTCATGGCATGATTTTAATATTAAAAGAAATCCTTGTAAGGTAGTAGAGGTAGAACTTGTCAATTCAACTTTCTCAAAAAGTGATAAAAAAGTTACAATGACTACAATTTAGAATTATTTTTCTGTTTTCAGGTCTCCAGAAATATCACCAGCTTGTGTTAATAAATCTTTGTATTTACCCCAGAACAGGTTAGCAACTGTTGTATCATATCTGATTGGTCAGAAATTTCATCACAGGTTATAAGATTTTATATACACCTGTGAGACACCCAATGGGGTGTTCTGATTGGTCAGAAATTTCATCACAGGTTATGAGATTTTATATACACCTGTGAGACCCCTAATGGGGCGTTTGACTGTGATAAATACACATACACAGGGATTCTACCTGTTTCAGAGTTACATCACGATATATTTAGATCTATGAGAGGTGTATCAGCAAGTAGGAAAATGACAGTCGTATAACAAAATAAATATTTCCTTTTCCACGAAAGACAGTCAATCTTTCTCACCATTTTAACATTAATACAAATTTTATCTCCTTTTGTGTTCAGTTTTCTGCTGTAGACATGAAATTGTCTTTTATGATTGTGTCTGGGTATGCTATCAAACAGAAGCAAAATTTAATAGTAATATATAACTGCAGTTTTATAAATCCGTCTCACAGATTTCATTACCTCCCATAAGCAGTTAAAACTGTTGGATTGGTTGAACTAGCAGGACTGACCAGCTCTCCAAAAGTTAGCTCTCCTTATTCCCATCAACAGTACACCAAAGACTAGGACGACTGGCAACTCTCCAAAAGTTACCTCCCCTTATCCACCAAAAGTACATCACTATGTGATATAAGACAGAAATACAGTACTTATATTTCTATAATTATGCATTAGGCAGAAAACTCAGCTTTGTTGGCATCCTTACTTCTTGGCTGCCTTTTATTCTAACGGTGACCCTTCATTCCTTCAGTTAGGATATTACTAGAAAACCCTTTTTTTATGCAGCAAATATGTGAACTTGTTTGACAGGTTAAAATACCAAGTGATACCTCCCCAAAGTCGTGATAAAGATGACTTTTAATACTCATCCTTGTGCGAACGATATCATCTAATCAAACTGATACAATCAAATATCTCGTTGACTTAAATAAGATAAATATTGATGATATTCAGGGCCCGTATTCATGAAACCATTCTCAAGCATAAGCATGAATGTTACAAATGTCAAAGTTCAACCTTGACTATAGCTTTGACTTGAAGTCCTTTCAAAATTGTTTTTAAATCTTCGGCAAAACCAGCCTTATTTCTTAATCTTTAAGTTAAACAAGACATAAGGCTTGAGCACAAAATTCATGCTTGAGCATGAGAACGATTTCGTGAATATGGGGTCCACGTTTTCTTTTCATCATTTCAAATAACCTGTAAGATCTCAAAAACTAAAATAATATTTAGTTTGTGACTGGAAAAGGTTCAAGAGGCCTGTTCATTCCCTCAACATAAACACAATCAACTCTGTTATAGTTATAATGTTTGAAATCAGTGTCTGTTTTGGACAAGTATTGTGTTAAACAAATTTCAATTCTCATTCATCCACCAGCAGTGACAAACATTGCCTGAAATAGCAGTGCAGTCATGTATAATTAAATTAAAAATAGAAGTTTCAACATATCAATATACAAAAGGTTTCTTAAAATAAAAAATACAAGTTATATATACATTTTGTGTGCAAAGTAACAGTTAAAAAAAATAGTGCAATGTTGACATACTCTTTAAATACAAAAAATTGTTTGATCTCAATTTCTGAAAGAGCATCACATTAATTCCTTCAATATGAACACAACATTAACATTTCTTTGACTTTTTCATTGTAAAAGAATTGAAGGTTTTAACTTTCTCTAAGTTCTTAGTTTATTCATCAAACCTGTTTGATGACTGATAGTACAACCTTCCAACAGTCCTTTGCTGTCTGGCTTAATATCTAAAAAAATTGCTATCTGCGTTAATATTGAAGATTTTATTCTGCCACATTCACTCAAACAGCTGAGTTGAAATTTATGTTTTTTTAAATTCATGACAATAATGAAATAAAAAAATAATAATAAAGAGATAAGATAACAAAAATAGTTTCAATAAAACTGACTATAGTTACAGCATTGAACTATTCAATAAAACTGACTATAGTTACAGCATTGAACTATTCAATAAAACTGACTATGGTTACAGCATTGAACTATTCAATAAAACTGACTATAGTTACAGCATTGAACTATTCAATAAAACTGACTATAGTTACAGCATTGAACTATTCAATAAAACTGACTATGGTTACAGCATTGAACTATTCAATAAAACTGACTATAGTTACAGCATTGAACTATTCAATAAAACTGACTATGGTTACAGCATTGAACTATTCAATAAGTTTACAGTTTAACTAGATTCATTCAACTTTTGTTTATGAATTTACATAGAAGTCAGATTCTGTAAAACATCTTGGTTAAATTCAGTGAACATCTCTGATTTATCAACTTACAAGACTACTTTGATATAGTAAACATCATACATTGAGCTTAAAATACTGGTCCATCACAAAAGGGAGATAACTGACACTTATTGAATACTCCCATAAGCCTGGAACGAAAATCAAATGGAAATATTGGGAAGTGGCAATTATTTTTGGCAATTCCTATTTTGAACAAATTCAAAGTATTTTTCATAAAACGTAAATTTTTGGATATTAACTTAGGAACTACAGATGAGCTCCTTAAGTCAATGTTTGGGTGCTAAATTTAAATTAAGTTTAATACTTTTTTTTCACTTATTTACACATTTATATCAGACAGTAGATCAACATTGATACTCAAGTAAATATTCAATTCAAAGAAAAAAAAAACCTGATCTCTCTTTACATGTGGACTTGTAAAATAAAAAATGAATTGAAGTTGTGATTGGCCTACCACCTTGCAACAAAGCCTAAAAATATCCTTTAAAATGCAAAAAATCAGTGCCCTTGGACCCTTTAAATCCTTTACTATTGTATTAGATAGGCTGAGAAAGGAAAAAAGGTTATCCCTCCTCCCCCACCACAGGAGGACACTTGTCACCCTTACAGAAAGTTCCTTAGTAGTATCAAACAAAATATTTTATCTTAAACAGAATTTGAATTTCAAAGATTATTGGCAATTGTTTCACAATTAATTAACACAGAAAATTCAATTTAATTTAGATTTAATCTGAAATAATGTTTTCATTCTGAACAAAAAAAAAAGTTGCCATAACAACAGTATATCCATGATCCATTTTTCTCTACTGCATTTTATTTCAACAACAATATTTAAAGACTGTCATTTTCATGGATTATTCTTTTCCCCCCACTTTCAACGACAAAATTGTGATAGAATACATTTCCTACAACTAGAATCTTTTTGAGAAATTGCCTGAATTATGATTTTCTTTGAAAATGAAATCCTTTTTGCTTTCTAATTGTACTAACACTGAAAATTTCAACCATTGAATCACCGCAATCTTTACAATTTTCTGATAATCAGGTGTACAGTTATCATATAAAATACAATTCATGAACTACCAGCTGTATGTGTAAATCAACACCAAATTATTTTGTGATTTGTTTCCATGCCTGATGACAGGCACTTTGATATGTGATTTCAGAGCAAAAGGCGCTAATTTTCAAATTCCACTGAAATGAGTATACATGCAGTATACTGACAAAATCAAATATGTTAATATACAGAAACAGCTGACAAGACAGATGAGTCTGAAACATGACATAATGAGATAGATATAATGCAACAGAGATACAGTTCAGAAAGCAATATTTTCACATTTATAAGTTCACATGTAACTTTTACTTCTGAGTTTTCAGGCAAGATAGAAACACTGGAGAAATTGTAATTTTCAAAAGGTTCTAATTTTTGCTACACACTTCGAAGACAGAATAAAACAATCTTGAAAATAGAATGAATTGACCCAGCGAAAAATCAACAACCTTTACGCTTCAACCATTTGGTAAAACTGTCAAGACAAAAAAAAAAATCTTTACAGAAAGAGGTACAATATGATCTGGAGCGAAACAGAGATAAAACATTAATCTGACGCAATATTACAGAATTCCACCTTAATTATGCCACATTCTAAATAACAATATGCTTACAGTATCTAAACAATGTTGAAATTATTCCTAAAAAATTTTAAAGCAAAACTTTACTGACAATATTTTTTTCTTTTTAACAAAATTTGTCTTAAATATACATACACCTTTCATGGGTCATGCATAGAAAAGTTTAATGGTGGCATAGCAAATGATGGAGGGTGACCTGGACCGTGGAAAGTAGGGCCGGACGCGTTCATACCCTGGGGCACGCCTCGCGTCTCAAAACTGTGATGATGCTGGCCGAGAATACTATTTATACTCATAGCATTGTGAAGTACGGGAGGAGGGGGGTGTGTCCTGTTATGAGGATGATATATAGGACCTCCCTGGTGATGAGGATGCTGCAGGGCATTTGGATCCATACTCTGATGGGGCATTATCGAGTTCGAATGAGGAAATTTGATTGGTGAAATATTTAATGAATCATTTTGCGAAGAATTGTTCACATCCGAGAAAATATTTGTCAAACTAAAATTGGACATATGAGGGGTAACAGTTACACTACCGGAGTGTGGAGTTATTGATGGGGCATTCGACATCGCACCATGAACAGTGTTCATACCGAATCCAGGTTGAAAGTTCAAACCAAGGCCATTCTGGGGTCGCCCAGTAGGAAACAAAGGATTATATGGAGTGCTTATTTCTGCATTCTTTGGCATAGAGGCAGTAGCTGTGTGTCGAGGCCCTGCGGCAAATAGATTTGCTGCAAACAGCCCTGGCCCTTCATTCTGCATATTCCGTGCAGGTGGTGAGAGATTCTGCGGAGGAAGTCCAAAGAACGGTGTCAAACTCCTGTTAGCATCAAACATGGCGTGTTGATAAGGATTCTCCATTTCACTATACAACTGTTGCTGTTGTTTACTTTTTTTCTGTGATTGTTTTGAACGTGAAGCACTTTTCTGCTGTCGTGAATGAGACACTTGCGACTGATGTGATGGTGGAGGTTGTGAGGAAGCTTGAGGGGGCGTTGGTCTGTGGGAAGGAGGATGATGTGGAGGAGTGGGAACAGTATGAGGTGGTGGGCCACTCATGGATCTTGGCTGCTGCTGCTGTTGTTGTTGTTGTTGTTGCTGCTGCTGCTGCTGAGCCACTGAGTGTTGTGACTGTTGACTGCTATTCTGTTTGTTTGATTTGGCACTAGAACTTTGTGAATTCGCTGACTTGCGACCATCGGTTTGAATCGGTGGTGTGTGACTGAGGGGTTGATTTCCTACCACAACACCAGAACTTTCCCTCTGGTGAGGAAACATTACATTAGATTCATATCGACTTCCACCAAAACCCTGCGATGCTGGGTTAAACCCCTGTGAGTGCGGGGAGAATATAGGTTCATAGGCACGGGCACCTGGTAAACCCGACCTTTCCTCAACAGAGTTCAAGGGCGGGTGACGCAGAGGATGGGTGTTCATCGACTGTGAACCAGCATTAGAAAAATTTGGGGGAGTAAAAAACGGCTGGACATTATTCATACTAAATTGTTGTCTTTCCATATTAGCAAGTTCAGTTCCTCGAGGATCAGGATTAGACGATTTAATGTTAAATTGCCTATCCATTGCACTTAGATCGTTTGTTCTAGGATCTGGATTTGAGGATTTAATATTAAATTGTCTGTCCAACGCACTTAGATCATTTGTTCTAGGATCCTGTCCAGAGGACTTGAGATTGAATTGCCTGTCCATGGTATTCAAGTCGTTACCACGGGGATCAGCATTAGACTGTTTAACATTAAATTGGCGTTCCATTGCCCCAAGTTCACTCCCTCGATGGTCGGTGTTACTAGTCTTGGCTGGAGGTTGTCCACTCCGCACTGAACTCTGACCTAACTCCTGCATCCGTTTATGAGTATTATGAATCTGTTCCGACTGAGATTTGCTGATAGGGTTATGTGAACTTACCGTGATATTAGGAATCATTGGTGGTTGTTCTTGTGGTTCCCTTTGCTGGTTCTGAACTGAACAACTGGGGCGATTGCCACCTGACATACCGTAGAACAACTGTGACTGACTGCTCTGATTATGAGGTGGCGGTACAGTCTCATTTGATGTTCGTTTCTGTTGATGTCCCAAATGAGATGTAACGTTATTACTAAGATCGATATCAAAGTTTGGCATGGTTAGTGATGGCTGTTGTTGTTGTTGCTGCTGTTGTTGCTGCTGTTGTTCCTGTTGTTGATTTGTATTACTCAGAAGATTTGACACATTAGATGACGATGGCAAATGATGATGAGACTGAGGCGAATAAAAAGGATATGGATGAACACTTTGGTGATTGTCATGTGACGTCATTCCAGCACTAGAGGTTGTTGATGTTGATGTAACAGATGATAGTGTAAATGTGAAGGATGACGTCGTGACCGATGTGTTGGCTATCGTGGATATGATTGAAGACATATTTAGACTATCAATAATAGAAGTTGTAGATGTTGTAGGTGTTGCTAAATTTAGACCTATACTAGCAAAATTGAAAGCATCTGAGCTATTTTCATTACCTATACGACTTAAAGAGCTTGATAAAGGAGGACTTATCACGTTAACTTGATTGGCTGGTTTATCAGTTCGTAATCCTTCATCTTTGTTTGTCTGTACAAAGTTATCTGCTGAAAAGATGCCATTTCGTGCTTTTGATCCCATGGGAGATTTTTCAAACAAGGAGTGAGTTGTTTTATCACTATCCTGTCTAGAAATAGCCAGGGTGGTAGGTTTTGTTGCAGAAGAAATGGTTGGCTTGTCAGATGGTGGATTAAACAGGGACTCTGCTGAGTACGGTAAATCACCTGGTGATGAGAAATTTGTCATGGAGGAGCACGAGGTAACAGAAGAGGCACGAGAAACAAGTGGGTCACTACTAGCAACAGATATCAACACTGGATGCTGTAGCGATTGCTGCTGAGGTGATGTCATTGACACAGGGGAAGTAGATTTGGGGGTTTGAAGTTGTGGTGAGCTGACCCGCACATGATGAACAGGCTGTTGTTGCCCTGGCGATATAATGTGTGGAGACAGTGATGCGGCAGCAGAAAGACCGAGTATGCTGTTCATTGTGTTGTCTATATCTGAATTCTCCGAAGAAGCCAAGGAGTGTGTAGAAATGTGGACAGGATCCGTAAGAGCAACAGAGTCACTCAGTGAGTTTGGCGGGGACGGATCCCTTTGTGGCACACTGGGAGCCAATTGTTCGTCCATTATCACACTGTTCTGAACACATGACAAAAGACTTGTGTCATTCGTATTAGTTTCTAGACCCAAACATTCATTCTCACTTTTCTTGTTTGTTGATTGCTCGGGACTTTTCTCCAGTAAATCAATATCCATCTTTTCAATATCATTTTCCTTCTTTTTAGTTTCAAACTCGTCAAAGTCTGTATGTTTGAATCTGTTTGAAGGAGTTAAAGGGTCGTCACTGGTTTTTTCTGGCACTGTTGATTGCTTTTGAGATTCTAACACATCCTTTTCAGGTAAAGTTCTGTCTGCAGTATCTGGTGTCTGAGATTTGTTTGCTTTTTTGGACTTTGAGCGTTTTTTCGATTTCTTTTCCTTTGGTGGAGGTAACTGAGTATCAAAAAGAGGCCTCTCTGTCATCGCAGAATCGGGAAATTCTGATGATGCATCTTGGGATGCAGATGTGAAATTGACTTGATTGGGGGAGGGAAATAGGTGTCCTTCACTAGCA
Source organism: Ylistrum balloti (assembly GCF_031769215.1). Lineage (NCBI taxonomy): Eukaryota > Metazoa > Mollusca > Bivalvia > Pectinida > Pectinidae > Ylistrum > Ylistrum balloti. The sequence goes on from NW_026782501.1 coordinate 94,211, forward strand.
CAACCCCGCGTTGAGAATGGTAAATGTTCTCTCAATGGAGACACACTAGAAACACTGACAGGCGCTGATGAAGCACTTTTAATTAATGAATCAATTGAGACTGGAGTGTTACTAATAGCAGAAGAACTACGTTTTGTCTGGAGTGATCGTAGCGGTGATGAAAATTCCTCCTGTCCATCCTCTTCAAAATCATACACAGACATTGATGACTTTCCACTAACATTCTCCGTGACAGCGGATGATTTATTTTTCTCTCGTGTTGATCCCTTTCTCTGTTTCTTGCTTGCTGGTTCACTATCACTAAGCAAGTTATCTCCCTTATTTTTCTTTGATTTACTTTTCTTTGGAGGAGTCACTGTTTGTGAACTGTCACTTAGGGAAGAACCGAGATTCTCCACCTGGTCTAAAACATCCGACAATTCCTTCTCAGAAAATATGATAGTATCAGGAAAAGCGATGACAGAATCTGTGGGTTCCACTGGTTCGGTTATTTTTTCTGACACTGACGAAGGCTTTTCCACAGATGCTGCCTTCTTCGTTGCTTTTTTATTTGATTTTTTTGTTACTGGTGGAGGGGTGTTGTTTTTTACCGAGTTCATTATTTCTTTCACTGTGTTTTGAATTTCATCTTCAGTTGCCTTTACTTTAGTTTTCTCGGGAGTAATACTTTTTTCCTTTTCTGGTTTCTTTGATTTTTTAGAAGACTTCTTTGGTGTTTCTGTATGGGATGGTGGAGAAAACACACCATTGTTATCAGGTGTTGACTTCTCTGCACCTAGACTTCCAAGGTCTGTGTGGATAGACGTAGTAGTAGTAATGTTTGTAAGGATGTCACCAGGGCCCCTACTAGTCAACATCATGTCTACACCCAAAACATCAGTGACTTCTTGATGTGACAAAGTTTGACTGCCTCGAAGGATATCAGTGCCATCTCCTTCCACATGTAGCTCCTTCACCTGTTGCATGCCGCCGATGTTATCTGCTGGTGCGGGTTCTTTTCTTGGTGTTCTTCCTGCCTCTGGATCCTCTTCCGTCTCCCCTGCACTAGTGTCTATCTGCAGAGGATTGTCTTCATTGGCTGGGTTATAAAATCCACCAATAGGAGGTGAGATATCAGCAGAAAAAATCGATTCTGCAGCTTTTGCTAAGATATCTGTGGTGTCAGTAGCACTTTCGTCTTGTGTTGTAGTCTCTGTAGTAGTAGTAGTGGTCGCTGCAGTGGAAACCACTTTCGATGTTTTATTTTTCTTAGACTTTGATTTTTTTGTTGGCAGCACAGGTTGTGTGGGCAATTCTGATTGGTCCTCATCTTCATTTGTAAACAACTGTCCTTCAGAGCTTCGCCCTGATTTGTTCTTGGCAGTGGGTTTAGGACAAATGGCTCTCTGTGAATTTTTCTTGCTTTTTTTACTAGGTGCAGTATTTCCTGGAGGTGTGACCTGCATGGTCTGACCTGTGACCTGCTGACCTGTAACCTGTTGACTTGTGGCTTGTTGACCTGCAACTTGTACTTGTCCAGCAACTGACTGCGGTGGGGCTTGCTGAGGATTCTGAACAGTGCCCAACACTTGCATGGTGGTCGGGTCAACTAAAACACTGGTTGGCTGACCATTGAGATTCATGGTAAGAAGTATTGGCCCATTGGCTCCGGTTCCCATCCCACCACTTGGTGGCACTGGCATTCCAACTGGTATCCCAGAATTCCCTGGTGGCCCAGAAGTTGAAGGCATGGTGGTGCTATCAGATACTGCTGGAAAAACACCAGCTGACCCTGTTGACTTCACGATAACCTGTGACCCTCTGGACTGATCAGACATATCCGAGTCACTAAACCGTAACAGGCCTTGACCTTGCTTGGGGTCAACAACTTGTTGACCACTTGCTGTTACAGATGAAGTTTTTCCTTTGTTTGTTGCCATGACGTCAACCATGTTGCCAGTCTGACCAGCTTCAGAGAGAGGCTGAGAGACTGAGGAGTTGGCCACAGCATTCGTGCCAGGAAGGTTCGAGGCAGTTGTCATTAGTAAACCCATACTGGAGGACTGGTGGGAGAATGCCACCTGAGGCTGTCCAACCTACAATACAGAAAAAACAGTAAGATCTCATTCAAATTTTACTCTTTGTTAGCAATTTCTCCTCCTGAAACTGTCTAGAATTCAAAAAAAAAAAAAATATCCACAACATGTAAAAGATTTACTATCCCTCTTGCATTGATGGTCGTCATCATTACTTGAATTTGTTCGATCTAAAAATTCTCTAAAGTTGTCAGCAATTCATCATTATCCTACAACAATAATCACTGGAACCATACCACTGACATGTTTTTTGTTCTTTTCTTTTTTACGAATGAATTTTTTGTGTCACGAATCTTCCTTTACTAAAGGAAATTTTCCGATAGAAAAGCATTACATCACTTAAGGTGTCAGGAAATTTCTTAAGCTTTTGTAATACATTCCTATTGGCAATTTTTAGCTTAAATTTTGCCAAACTGAGACCTGATTAGTTTTTGTTGTGAAATGTAACCTGGTAACAACATTAAAGACGTTTGAATTATTTCTTTTTGAAAACAGCTTCCATGGAGGGACCCACCACTGTTTGGTCTAAATTTGTTCTAAAAACTTGGATCTTTTCCCTTCTTTTTTCTGCTCCTAATTGTAAGAAATTTGAAAATTCCTCTCAAGAAATTGTGAGAATGTCAGCCATTTTGTTTTTCTGATCAGTCCCAAATTTGGAAGGGCAAAACTAGGGACCAAGGCAAACATTCATAAGAAATTTGAGAAAGGTGCATCCAGTCCTAAAGAAATAACAGTAACAAACATTCATTGTCAAAATTCAAGATGGCTGCCTGTCGGCCATTTTGTTTTTCTGATCAATTCCAAATTCGAAATGGAGAAACTCAGGACCAACATGAACCTATAAGAAATTTCAGTACAATCCATCCAGTACTTCTTAAGTAATAGTGGTTTCTTCTAGTGACAGACAGCAGGCAGATTTGATCAGCCTACTACCTTGTTTACCTGTATCAAATGTAGGACTAATAGTCAACTAAGATAAAACTTTTCTTGTAACGTGTCATAAAGACAAAATTCTTGTAACGTGTCATAAAGACAAAATTCTTGTAACGTGTCATAAAGACAAAATTCTTGTAACGTGTCATAAAGACAAAATTCTTGTTAACAAAGTAATATGAACTACACTTGTAATGTAAACTGTGTATAACATTAACTGCCATCCCATTCTAAAGCTTCTAACCACCATTGAACTAAAAGAAATTCCACTCAAAAATGTAATTTTCCTATAAACACAACCATGAAGAAGATTTAATAGATTCTTCCATATCAGGGTATTGAATTATTTTTTTGAAATTTGAGGGAATTTGACCCCTTTTGGTTTGGCTTATAAGCCCCTGAAGGCCAGTCAAGTTCTAGATATACAAAGAATCAAACTGTCATATTGCAGTAATAATACTAACCAAGTGATTATTTTCCAAAGAAAGTATTCTCAAAAATCTCATTTTTTTTATATGAAATATTACCCCCTCAACAAAGGAAAAAAGAGATCCTGTGAACATGAAATTCACAATTTTGGTAAAGCACTTTAAGACCCTTCCATCCATCAAGAGTGTTTGATTCTATCATACTTGTTTATTGAGAAAATGTTTGAAATTTCAACAATTTGACCTCTTCTGAGTCCCACCCCTCTGGCCTCTATTTGGGTTTAACTTCAAACATGGGAGGCCTCTGAAAAATTTCACTGAAATTATTTCTTTAAGTTTTCCTAAAGAAGTTGAAAATGTAAAAAGTTTATGGGCTCATGACAGACACCGGGCAATGCCAGACAAAAGAGTACTGGAATAGGTCACTATGAGATTTTGTCTCCGGTAATCCAAAATTCTATTCCCACCCTTGACAGCAATGTGGGAATGCGAGGTTATGAAATTAACATTGTCAAAACACATTGAGACTTTTCCATTCATAGAGTTTAGCCAAACTTTAAGCCTTTTTGGGGTTCGAATCATGCAATTTCAATTCTAGTTTGTCATTGCCCTTAGAACTTTTCTGCTAAATTTATCTAAAATCATTACAGGAGTTTCTAAAAGTCAGGAATATGAAAATGATAAAAGACAAAAAAATGACCATTGATGGTGAAGACCTATGGACAACAACAAATATAGAAAAATCCATTCATCATTGCTCATGTAACATATTAACCTGTATTTGTCCAGCACTGGACGCTAATGTTCCAGGGTTTGGTCCTGCAGGCATAATGGATCCATCCATTCCGTTAGCCATTACACTGCCTTGGATCCCTGGGGGCAGGGACATTCGCGGTGGGGCTGCTGATACTGTTATGTTTCCCTGGGGAGCACCTGACTGCTGAATGCTGCCCCCTTGTAGGCCCCCGCCTGCTTGTAAGCCCCCGCTCTGCCACTGAGCATTAGTCTGGATGACCCCTCCTCCGCCATTAACCCCTGTCTGGGGGTTAGCTACCACAGGGATAATCTGTCCATTTGGAAGGAGTAGAGCCTGAGGGAGCTGGTTACCAGATGGGCCTTGATTCTGATTGGTTGAATTAATCAGCAGGTTGCCACTCTGACTAACAGGCATGATGAGTCCCTGTTGCCCTTGGTTATTAAGTCCACCAGTCAACTGATGCATTGGTTGCATCACCTGTTGTCCTAATGGCATCTGTGGCTGAACCATACCAGGCGTACCCATAGCAACGGCCCCCTGGGTCTGCTGGAACGTCTGCTGACTTTGGAGATTCATATTAGCGATGAGCGTTTGATCTGTAGTTATCCCCTGGTCCTTCTGGACCATCACATTTCCAAATCCTTGGAGTCCAATATTTCCAGGTTTGTCCATTCCCACAACTTGTTTCTGAAAGTTTGGAATACCCAGTGTGTTTGGGTCTATTCCCAGAGGCACATTAGCAATACAGGGAACGCCCTGCTCATTGATGAACATAATCTGCTGTTGTGGGGCAGGAATGCCCGCATTGAAACCTCCCTGCTGTCCTTGTAGAATGCCTGGCGGGAATTGCTGTTGGCCACCAAATGGAACATTCATCATGTTATTGTTTGGTGGCATCTGTCCTATGCCACTTTGTCCGGTGGCCATGATAGGCATGTTTGAATTAATAGCTTGTGTTGTGGCAGTCATGGCCGAGCCACTCTGTGAGACAAGCGGTGACACTGCAGCCTGACTGACCGGTGCGGAGGAACCTACAGCCCCTGCTGTCTGTGGAACTGTTGCTATGGAAGCAAGTGTTTCAAGTGCAGAGTTATCGCTTGCAGTGGTCATCGACTCTGAACTCGTTTGAGTTGTTGTCGAGGTAACATTTTCATCGGATGATACACTTGTACTTGGAGTGATCCCTGCATCCTGCATGGCCAGCTGTATGAGACCAGCTCCAGCCATCTCAGCAGCATTTGAATCAGTAGTTTGACCTTGACCTTGAGATCCGACCCCCATCATGTGCTGCTGCATCATCATCTGGCTGTTTCCAAACATCATTTGATTCATCATCATATTGTTCATTGCAACATTTCCAAAATTTCCCATCATGCCTTGTGTAGACATCTCTAATGACTGTTGTTGTTGTTGTTGTTTTTTAATTTCCAGCTGGAGACTGATTGTATTACGCTTTTTTTTGTTGCCTTTTGGTTTGTTGTCAGCATTTTCAGCAATTGGGGCAGGAGAGGAGGGTTGGGGTTCAGAACCTGCCTCCTGGCCCCCTAAGCCGTTATGGGGTGTGGCTGCTCCATTAGAGGGGTCGGAGGCATCAGGTACACTCACTTTCTGTCCCCACTGGCTTGCTGTCTCAACATATGTTCCACCTGACGCAAAACAAAATTTTATAAATATCTAGAAAGTAACACTCCTTTCACCCTCTTTTATATTTACAATGATTACAAACCATTTTTATCAATTTAATCATTCATCATTAAAATAAAACTCATAGGTAACCTAGAACTGTTATCTACAGGTATGATATCTGACCTCATAACATGGTATATAAATAATACAGACAGAGAGAAGAAATGGAGAAAATGTGCCTCAATGTTAGAGGATCAAAACTATCACGCTATTTTTATCCTGCTTGTCCTCACAGTATATCTTGTTACAGTTATAAGGTTATATCCCTGTTGTCTTTAAGTCTCTATTCCTACCTCCTTGTCATAACGTTTTCAATCTGTTGTTTATAAAGATATTACCTCCCTTTTCTCCTTCTGTCTGTTGTTTATATGTATGAAGTTGTTTATCTAGTGGTTACCTCCCTTTTGTATTTAAGCCTCTATTCCTATTTCCTTTGTCGTAACTGTTTCAGCGTGTTATTCATTTAGTAATTACCTCCCTTTGTCTATATCGTCTTTCCTTACCTCCTTTTCGTAACTGATCAGCATATCGATCTCTCTCCCTTTTTATAGCTGCAATCTCAGACTTCAATTTACCAATCTCTTCCACTGAAACATTGGATCAGAAACCACCCTTACTATCAGTGTAAATGTAATATCTGGTACACACAACACTAAATATCCTTACTGTAAGTGTGAATGTAATCTCTGGTACACACAACACTAAATATCCTTACTGTAAGTGTGAATGTAATCTCTGGTACACACAACACTAAATATCCTTACTGTAAGTGTGAATGTAATCTCTGGTACACACAACACTAAATATCCTTACTGTAGGTGTGAATGTAATCTCTGGTACACACAACACTAAATATCCTTACTGTAGGTGTGAATGTTATCTCTGGTACACACAACACTAAATATCCTTACTGTAGGTGTGAATGTAATCTCTGGTACACACAACACTAAATATCCTTACTGTAGGTGTGAATGTAATCTCTGGTACACACAACACTAAATATCCTTACTGTAAGTGTGAATGTAATATCTGGTACACAACACTAAATATCCTTACTGTAGGTGTGAATGTAATCTCTGGTACACACAACACTAAATATCCTTACTGTAGGTGTGAATGTAATCTCTGGTACACACAACACTAAATATCCTTACTGTAAGTGTGAATGTAATCTCTGGTACACACAACACTAAATATCCTTACTGTAGGTGTGAATGTAATCTCTGGTACACACAACACTAAATATCCTTACTGTAAGTGTGAATGTAATCTCTGGTACACACAACACTAAATATCCTTCCTGTAAGTGTGAATGTAATATCTGGTACACAACACTAAATATCCTTACTGTAGGTGTGAATGTAATCTCTGGTACACACAACACTAAATATCCTTACTGTAGGTGTGAATGTAATCTCTGGTACACACAACACTAAATATCCTTACTGTAAGTGTGAATGTAATCTCTGGTACACACAACACTAAATATCCTTACTGTAGGTGTGAATGTAATCTCTGGTACACACAACACTAAATATCCTTACTGTAAGTGTGAATGTAATCTCTGGTACACACAACACTAAATATCCTTCCTGTAAGTGTGAATGTAATATCTGGTACACAACACTAAATATCCTTACTGTAAGTGTGAATGTAATCTCTGGTACACACAACACTAAATATCCTTACTGTAAGTGTGAATGTAATCTCTGGTACACACAACACTAAATATCCTTACTGTAGGTGTGAATGTAATCTCTGGTACACACAACACTAAATATCCTTACTGTAGGTGTGAATGTAATATCTGGTACACACAACACTAAATATCCTTACTGTAGGTGTGAATGTAATCTCTGGTACACACAACACTAAATATCCTTACTGTAGGTGTGAATGTTATCTCTGGTACACAACACTAAATATCCTTACTGTAGGTGTGAATGTAATGTCTGGTACACAACACTAAATATCCTTACTGTAGGTGTGAATGTAATCTCTGGTACACAACACTAAATATCCTTACTGTAGGTGTGAATGTAATGTCTGGTACACAACACTAAATATCCTTACTGTAGGTGTGAATGTTATCTCTGGTACACAACACTAAATATCCTTACTGTAAGTGTGAATGTAATCTCTGGTACACACAACACTAAATATCCTTACTGTAAGTGTGAATGTAATCTCTGGTACACACAACACTAAATATCCTTACTGTAGGTGTGAATGTAAATCTGTACACAACACTAAATATCCTTACTGTAGGTGTGAATGTAATCTCTGGTACACACAACACTAAATATCCTTACTGTAGGTGTGAATGTAATCTCTGGTACACACAACACTAAATATCCTTACTGTAGGTGTGAATGTTATCTCTGGTACACAACACTAAATATCCTTACTGTAGGTGTGAATGTTATCTCTGGTACACAACACTAAATATCCTTACTGTAAGTGTGAATGTAATCTCTGGTACACACAACACTAAATATCCTTACTGTAGGTGTGAATGTTATCTCTGGTACACAACACTAAATATCCTTACTGTAGGTGTGAATGTAATGTCTGGTACACAACACTAAATATCCTTACTGTAGGTGTGAATGTAATGTCTGGTACACAACACTAAATATCCTTACTGTAGGTGTGAATGTTATCTCTGGTACACAACACTAAATATCCTTACTGTAGGTGTGAATGTAATGTCTGGTACACAACACTAAATATCCTTACTGTAGGTGTGAATGTTATCTCACACAACACTAAATATCCTTACTGTAGGTGTGAATGTAATGTCTGGTACACAACACTAAATATCCTTACTGTAGGTGTGGTACACAACACTAAATATCCTTACTGTAGGTGTGAATGTAATCTCTGGTACACACAACACTAAATATCCTTACTGTAAGTGTGAATGTTATCTCTGGTACACACAACACTAAATATCCTTACTGTAAGTGTGAATGTAATCTCTGGTACACACAACACTAAATATCCTTACTGTAAGTGTGAATGTTATCTCTGGTACACAACACTAAATATCCTTACTGTAGGTGTGAATGTAATGTCTGGTACACAACACTAAATATCCTTACTGTAAGTGTGAATGTAATCTCTGGTACACACAACACTAAATATCCTTACTGTAGGTGTGTGTACACAACACTAAATATCCTTACTGTAGGTGTGTATATCTCTGTAGGTGTGGTACACACAACACTAAATATCCTTACTGTAAGTGTGAATGTAATCTCTGGTACACACAACACTAAATATCCTTACTGTAAGTGTGAATGTAATCTCTGGTACACACAACACTAAATATCCTTACTGTAAGTGTGAATGTAATCTCTGGTACACACAACACTAAATATCCTTACTGTAAGTGTGAATGTAATCTCTGGTACACACAACACTAAATATCCTTACTGTAAGTGTGAATGTAATCTCTGGTACACACAACACTAAATATCCTTACTGTAGGTGTGAATGTAATCTCTGGTACACACAACACTAAATATCCTTACTGTAAGTGTGAATGTAATCTCTGGTACACACAACACTAAATATCCTTACTGTAAGTGTGAATGTAATCTCTGGTACACACAACACTAAATATCCTTACTGTAAGTGTGAATGTAATCTCTGGTACACACAACACTAAATATCCTTACTGTAAGTGTGAATGTAATATCTGGTACACAACACTAAATATCCTTACTGTAAGTGTGAATGTAATATCTGGTACACACAACACTAAATATCCTTACTGTAAGGTACACAAGACTAAATATCCTTACTGTAAGTGTGAATGTAATGTCTGGTACACACAACACTAAATATCCTTACTGTAGGTGTGAATGTAATCTCTGGTACACAACACTAAATATCCTTACTGTAAGTGTGAATGTAATATCTGGTACACAACACTAAATATCCTTACTGTAAGTGTGAATGTAATCTCTGGTACACACAACACTAAATATCCTTACTGTAGTGTGAATGTAATCTCGGTACACAACACTAAATATCCTTACTGTAAGTGTGAATGTAATCTCTGGTACACACAACACTAAATATCCTTACTGTAAGTGTGAATGTAATCTCTGGTACACACAACACTAAATATCCTTACTGTAAGTGTGAATGTAATCTCTGGTACACACAACACTAAATATCCTTACTGTAAGTGTGAATGTAATCTCTGGTACACACAACACTAAATATCCTTACTGTAAGTGTGAATGTTATCTCTGGTACACAACACTAAATATCCTTACTGTAAGTGTGAATGTAATATCTGGTACACAACACTAAATATCCTTACTGTAAGTGTGAATGTAATCTCTGGTACACACAACACTAAATATCCTTACTGTAAGTGTGAATGTAATCTCTGGTACACAACACTAAATATCCTTACTGTAGGTGTGAATGTAATCTCTGGTACACAACACTAAATATCCTTACTGTAAGTGTGAATGTAATCTCTGGTACACACAACACTAAATATCCTTACTGTAAGTGTGAATGTAATCTCTGGTACACACAACACTAAATATCCTTACTGTAGGTGTGAATGTAATCTCTGGTACACACAACACTAAATATCCTTACTGTAGGTGTGAATGTAATCTCTGGTACACACAACACTAAATATCCTTACTGTAGGTGTGAATGTAATCTCTGGTACACACAACACTAAATATCCTTACTGTAGGTGTGAATGTAATCTCTGGTACACACAACACTAAATATCCTTACTGTAAGTGTGAATGTAATCTCTGGTACACAACACTAAATATCCTTACTGTAGGTGTGAATGTAATCTCTGGTACACAACACTAAATATCCTTACTGTAGGTGTGAATGTAATCTCTGGTACACACAACACTAAATATCCTTACTGTAAGTGTGAATGTAATATCTGGTACACACAACACTAAATATCCTTACTGTAAGTGTGAATGTAATCTCTGGTACACACAACACTAAATATCCTTACTGTAGGTGTGAATGTAATATCTGGTACACACAACACTAAATATCCTTACTGTAGGTGTGAATGTAATCTCTGGTACACACAACACTAAATATCCTTACTGTAAGTGTGAATGTAATATCTGGTACACACAACATTAAATATCCTTACTGTAAGTGTGAATGTTATCTCTGGTACACACAACATTAAATATCCTTACTGTAGGTGTGAATGTAATATCTGGTACACACAACACTAAATATCCTTACTGTAGGTGTGAATGTAATATCTGGTACACACAACACTAAATATCCTTACTGTAAGTGTGAATGTAATCTCTGGTACACACAACACTAAATATCCTTACTGTAAGTGTGAATGTAATCTCTGGTACACACAACACTAAATATCCTTACTGTAAGTGTGAATGTAATCTCTGGTACACAACACTAAATATCCTTACTGTAAGTGTGAATGTAATATGGTACACACAACACTAAATATCCTTACTGCAGTGTGTTATACTACACACAAAAAATATCCTTACTGTAATGTGAATGTAATCTTACACACAACCTCATACTATTTACCAACACAGCAATCTGCTTGTTGTAACTTTCAGCTCTTGTATGTATTAATATCTGGTACACAACACTAAATATCCTGCTACTGTAGTGTGAATGTAATCTCACACACAACACTAAATATCCAGTGTGAATGTAATATCTGGTACACAACACTAATATTCCTTACTGTAGTGTGAATGTAATATCTAACACCAACATAACATATCCTTACTGTCAGGTGAGATTGGTACACAACATTAAATATTACTGTAGTGTGAATGTAATATCTGGTACACAACACTAAATATCCTTACTGTAAGTGTGAATTAACACCAATATTACATTATTATTAGGGGGAGATAGAATTAACACCAATATTACATTATTATTGGGGGGGATATAGAATTAACACCAATATTACATTATTATTGGGGGGAGATAGAATTAACACCAATATTACATTATTATTGGGGGGAGATAGAATTAACACCAATATTACATTATTATTGGGGGGAGATAGAATTAACACCAATATTACATTATTATTGGGGGGAGATAGAATTAACACCAATATTACATTAGTATTGGGGGGAGATAGAATTAACACCAAATTACACCAATATTATTTATTATTGGGGGGAGATAGAATTAACACCAATATTACACTATTATTGGGGGGAGATAGAATTAACACCAATATTACATTATTATTGGGGGGAGATAGAATTAACACCAATATTACATTATTATTGGGGGGAGATAGAATTAACACCAATATTACATTATTATTGGGGGGAGATAGAATTAACACCAATATTACAGGATTATTGGGGGGAGATAGAATTAACACCAATATTACATTATTATTGGGGGGAGATAGAATTAACACCAATATTACATTATTATTGGGGGGAGATAGAATTAACACCAATATTACATTATTATTGGGGGGAGATAGAATTAACACCAATATTACATTATTATTGGGGGGAGATAGAATTAACACCAATATTACATTATTATTGGGGGGGGGAGATAGAATTAACACCAATATTACATTATTATTGGGGGGAGATAGAATTAACACCAATATTACATTATTATTGGGGGGAGATAGAATTAACACCAATATTACATTATTATTGGGGGGGGGGGGGAGATAGAATTAACACCAATATTACATTATTATTGGGGGGAGATAGAATTAACACCAATATTACATTATTATTGGGGGGAGATAGAATTAACACCAATATTACATTATTATTGGGGGGAGATAGAATTAACACCAATATTACATTATTATTGGGGGGAGATAGAATTAACACCAATATTACAGTATTATTGGGGGGAGATAGAATTAACACCAATATTACATTATTATTGGGGGGAGATAGAATTAACACCAATATTACATTATTATTGGGGGGAGATAGAATTAACACCAATATTACATTATTATTGGGGGGAGATAGAATTAACACCAATATTACATTATTATTGGGGGGGAGATAGAATTAACACCAATATTACATTATTATTGGGGGGAGATAGAATTAACACCAATATTACATTATTATTGGGGGGAGATAGAATTAACACCAATATTACATTATTATTGGGGGGAGATAGAATTAACACCAATATTACATTATTATTGGGGGGAGATAGAATTAACACCAATATTACATTATTATTGGGGGGAGATAGAATTAACACCAATATTACATTATTATTGGGGGGAGATAGAATTAACACCAATATTACATTATTATTGGGGGGAGATAGAATTAACACCAATATTACATTATTATTGGGGGGAGATAGAATTAACACCAATATTACATTATTATTGGGGGGAGATAGAATTAACACCAATATTACATTATTATTGGGGGGAGATAGAATTAACACCAATATTACACTATTATTGGGGGGAGATAGAATTAACACCAATATTACATTATTATTGGGGGGAGATAGAATTAACACCAATATTACATTATTATTGGGGGGGGGGGCGGGAGATAGAATTAACACCAATATTACATTATTATTGGGGGGAGATAGAATTAACACCAATATTACATTATTATTGGGGGGAGATAGAATTAACACCAATATTACATTATTATTGGGGAGATAGAATTAACACCAACATTACATTATTATTGGGGAGATAGAATTAACACCAATATTACATTATTATTGGGGGGAGATAGAATTAACACCAATATTACATTATTATTGGGGAGATAGAATTAACACCAATATTACATTATTATTGGGGGGGGAGATAGAATTAACACCAATATTACATTATTATTGGGGGGAGATAGAATTAACACCAACATTACATTATTATTGGCGGGAGATAGAATTAACACCAATATTACATTATTATTGGGGGGAGATAGAATTAACACCAATATTACATTATTATTGGGGGGAGATAGAATTAACACCAATATTACATTATTATTGGGGGGGGGGATTTGGAATTAACACCAATATTACATTATTATTGGGGGGAGATAGAATTAACACCAATATTACATTATTATTGGGGGGAGATAGAATTAACACCAATATTACATTATTATTGGGGAGATAGAATTAACACCAATATTACATTATTATTGGGGGGGAGATAGAATTAACACCAATATTACATTATTATTGGGGGGAGATAGAATTAACACCAATATTACATTATTATTGGGGGGAGATAGAATTAACACCAATATTACACTATAATTGGGGGGAGATAGAATTAACACCAATATTACATAATTAAGAACTTTAGTTCTTAGGAAATTTTGATTTGAAAAAGATATATTTATCTTTTTAATAAGTTGAAAATGATAGGCAGTTTTAAAAAAAAAATGTTGGGTTGATAACACAGTGAACTTCACAAAGTGTAATTTGTTTCTACTCAAAGAAATTGTATTCCTATGCATCCACTTGCTGTGTTGGAGAACAAAATTATATGACAATAATATCAAAGAATGTTTGTTTTATAAAAGTCATCAGACCTTTAAAAAGTTCCAAGACTACATAATTTTCAGTTTCTACTTTTATCCACAATCAATGAACATGCCCATTATAGATCTCTTCCAATGGAGCCTGCATACCCTTCCAATTTTTTCTTTCTCCGCGCTGTCAACAGGTGGGAGGAGTTCTCCGATCTTGTTAATAAAATACCGGATTTTCTCCTTCCTTTTCTTCTCCATGGAGTTGTGAACACTTCTTTTCCTCTCCCTCTGTCTCAGGGGACTGAAACACACAAGGGTTGGAAACATAAAAATGGGGGTAATATTAGTTTACGAGGAAAAACAATTCATTTAAAAAAGAAACTTCATTGATATTGTTGATGTCTGGAATTCTGAATATCTTCACACAAAACAGGAGACTCAAGTCACCTATGTTCTATAAATGATGTCGTTTTTGTGTAATACAAAATATCGGGTGAATTTTATCTCCACATTGACCAGCTTGACAACAATCAGTCTGTAACTTAGTTATATTGTCTGTTGAATGGCTTCACCAATTATGGCTTGTTTCTTAGATTTGTTTTTGTCATAAAAATACTTTGGTTGACAAACATTAACATCTATCTCATGATTCTAACTATGATAATTTATGAGCCGGTACCCTGTGTATGTCTGTCTCACAGATACTGACCGGTACCCTGTGTATGTCTGTCTCACAGATACTGACCGGTACCCTGTGTATGTCTGTCTCACAGATACTGACCGGTACCCTGTGTATGTCTGTCTCACAGATACTGACCGGTACCCTGTGTATGTCTGTCTCACAGATACTGACCGGTACCCTGTGTATGTCTGTCTCACAGATACTGACCGGTACCCTGTGTATGTCTGTCTCACAGATACTGACCGGTACCCTGTGTATGTCTGTCTCACAGATACTGACCGGTACCCTGTGTATGTCTGCCTCACAGATACTGACCGGTACCCTGTGTATGTCTGTCTCACAGATACTGACCAGTACCCTGTGTATGTCTGTCTCACAGATACTGACCGGTACCCTGTGTATGTCTGTCTCACAGATACTGACCGGTACCCTGTGTATGTCTGTCTCACAGATACTGACCAGTACCCTGTGTAAGTCTGTCTCACAGATACTGACCAGTACCCTGTGTATGTCTGTCTCACAGATACTGACCAGTACCCTGTGTATGTCTGTCTCACAGATACTGACCAGTACCCTGCGTATGTCTGTCTCACAGATACTGACCAGTACCCTGCGTATGTCTGTCTCACAGATACTGACCAGTACCCTGTGTATGTATGTCTCACAGATACTGACCGGTACCCTGTGTATATCTGTCTCTCAGATACTGACCAGTACCCTGTGTATGTCCTGCTATGTCTGTCTCACAGATACTGACCAGTACCCAGTGTATGTCTGTCTCACAGATACTGACCGGTCCCCTGTGTAAGTCTGTCTCACAGATACTGACCAGTACCCTGTGTATGTCCTGCTATGTCTGTCTCACAGATACTGACCAGTACCCTGTGTATGTCCTGCTATGTCTGTCTCACAGATACTGACCGGTACCCAGTGTATGTCCTGCTATATCTGTCTCACAGATACTGACCAGTACCCTGTGTATGTCTGTCTCACAGATACTGACCGGTAACCTGTGTATGTCTGTCTCACAGATACTGACCAGTACCCTGTGTATGTCTGTCTTACAGATACTGACCAGTACCCTGTGTATGTCTGTCTCACAGATACTGACCGGTACCCTGTGTATGTCTGTCTCACAGATACTGACCAGTACCCTGTGTATGTCTGTCTCTCAGATACTGACCAGTACCCTGTGTATGTCCTGCTATGTCTGTCTCAGATACTGACCAGTACCCTGTGTAAGTCTGTCTCACAGATACTGACCTGTACCCTGTGTATGTCTGTCTCACAGATACTGCCCAGTACCCTGTGTATGTCTGTCTCTCAGATACTGACCAGTACCCTGTGTATGTCCTGCTATGTCTGTCTCACAGATACTGACCAGTACCCTGTGTATGTCCTGCTATGTCTGTCTCACAGATACCTACCAGTACCCTGTGTATGTCTGTCTCACAGATACTGACCGGTACCCTGTGTATGTCTGTCTCACAGATACTGACCTGTACCCTGTGTATGTCTGTCTCACAGATACTGACCAGTACCCTGTGTAGGTCTGTCTCACAGATACTGACCAGTACCCAGTGTATGTCTGTCTGACAGATATTGACCGGTACCCTGTGTATGTCTGTCTCACAGATACTGACCGGCACCCTGTGTATGTCTGTCTCACAGATACTGACCGGTACCCTGTGTATATCTATCTCACAGATACTGACCAGTACCCTGTGTATGTCTGTCTCTCAGATACTGACCAGTACCCTGTGTATGTCCTGTTATGTCTGTCTCACAGATACCTACCAGTACCCTGTGTATGTCTGTCTCACAGATACTGACCGGTACCCTGTGTATGTCTGTCTCACAGATACTGACCGGTACCCTGTGTATGTCTGTCTCACAGATACTGACCTGTACCCTGTGTATGTCTGTCTCACAGATACTGACCAGTACCCTGTGTAGGTCTGTCTCACAGATACTGACCAGTACCCAGTGTATGTCTGTCTGACAGATATTGACCGGTACCCTGTGTATGTCTGTCTCACAGATACTGACCGGCACCCTGTGTATGTCTGTCTCACAGATACTGACCGGTACCCTGTGTATATCTATCTCACAGATACTGACCAGTACCCTGTGTATGTCTGTCTCTCAGATACTGACCAGTACCCTGTGTATGTCCTGTTATGTCTGTCTCACAGATACCTACCAGTACCCTGTGTATGTCTGTCTCACAGATACTGACCGGTACCCTGTGTATGTCTGTCTCACAGATACTGACCGGTACCCTGTGTATGTCTGTCTCACAGATACTGACCTGTACCCTGTGTATGTCTGTCTCATAGATACTGACCAGTACCCTGTGTATGTCTGTGTCTCAGATACTGACCAGTACCCTGTGTATGTCTGTCTCACAGATACTGACCGGCACCCTGTGTATGTCTGTCTCACAGATACTGACCGGTACCCTGTGTATGTCTATCTCACAGATACTGACCAGTACCCTGTGTATGTCTGTCTCACAGATATTGACCGGTACCCTGTGTATGTCTGTCTCACAGATACTGACCGGCACCCTGTGTATGTCTGTCTCACAGATACTGACTGGCACCCTGTGTATGTCTGTCTAACAGATACTGACCAGTACCCTGTGTATGTCTATCTCACAGATACTGACCAGTACCCTGTGTATGTCTGTCTCACAGATACTGACCAGCACCCTGTGTATGTCTGTCTCACAGATACTGACCGGCACCCTGTGTATGTCTGTCTCACAGATACTGACCAGTACCCTGTGTATGTCTGTCTCACAGATACTGACCAGCACCCTGTGTATGTCTGTCTCACAGATACTGACCAGCACCCTGTGTATGTCTGTCTCACAGATACTGACCAGTACCCTGTGTATGACCTGTAGATACTTACTTTGCCTCTTCCTCCTGATGACAGATGAACAACTGACCCTGTGTTCCTTCCTCCAAGTCTCCATTCATTGTCACAGCATTATCACCAAAGCTCTCTGCAACATCAAATAAAAAAACCTACTGAAGTTTTTCATTCCCTGGAGAGTCTTGTGTCAAGTAATATCGGTAAAGTATTCAGAAATTGTGTACAAACTTGTGTCAAGTAATATTGGTAAAGTATTGAGAAATTGTATGAAAACTAAGTGACAGAAATGGCCATCTTTAGACTTATTGCTACATTGAATGATGACTAAGAACATATTCCTTATTGTCCGAAACTTTTTTGATTATTTAAAGATCATTATTTGTCTCAAAACTGCAGAAATTTTGTGACATTCTAAGGAAAATTTGAGAAATTATATCAGAATTGATAAAATTCACATCTGTTCACATATCTTGGCTTTATAAACTAACCCACTGAATTCACTCCATTATATTTGTGTTGTTAATCCATGAGCAGGGCTTAACACTGCGTATATCAGACAGTGAATGACTTTTCGGACCAGCAGGTCTTAGCACTGCGTATATCAGACAGTGAATGACTTTTTGGACCAGCAGGTCTTAGCACTGCATATATCAGACAGTGAATGACTTTTCGGACCAGCAGGTCTTAGCACTGCGTATATCAGACAGTGAATGACTTTTTGGACCAGCAGGTCTTAGCACTGCGTATATCAGACAGTGAATGACTTTTTGGACCAGCAGGTCTTAGCACTGCGTATCTCAGATAGCGAATGACTTTTTGGACCAACAGGGCTTAGCACTGCGTATCTCAGATAGCGAATGACTTTTTGGACCAGCAGGTCTTATCACTGCATATCTCAGATGGAGAATGACTTTTTGGACCAGGACGGCTAAGCACTGCCTTTCTCAGATAGCAAATGACTTTTTAGACTCATACTGTATGTGTTATTCTGATCCTCCGTCTGAAATTTTTAAGTGATTTCATTTCGTAGCGATTTAATCAAACACAATCTAAAAGTCTATATACCCATACCTTATATACAACACAGTATCAATGACTTATGAAATGTACATATTAACAGTCATACATAACGTTCCTGAAATTATCATTAAACAGATCCCCTGACAGATTATACGACATGAACAGGTAGACCATTGAGGCAGAATGAATCTATGAAATGGCTAGTAATCACAATATTGTTTGACATAACATTGATGACAATTCTGTCATAACAGTACATATTTTCAACTTTAAAATGTCATATTAAATCCATATATTTACAGTATACCTTGCCATTATTCTACAGGGATTAATCTAGACAAATTCCACTTACGGAAAAGGGTAGTCATCCCAAAGTGGCATGTTTTCTCTAGTGTAAACGAATTCCCCATCAAGAAAATATAATGAAAATGTGGTAAAAGTTTCCCCAACACAGAATCAATGAGTACATATTACTTAACACTTAGATCACACTATGATAACAAGAAATACTGATCTAACCTCAACATTGTCATGTCTTATTTATATAATCTTGACGTGAGGCACATATTCCTACCCTGTCTCTTATTTGAATTGAATTGGAATGGAAAAGGGCTGTCCATTTCCTAAATCAGACAAAACATTCCTCTTTTTTTCACAATTGGTAGCATTACTCAAATTCTAATTTAACTCATGAGATTCTACCTCGTGAAATATATCATACAATGAACATACAGATGTGCTCATGGTGGTATGTGTACCTGGTAAAATATATCAAACTATGTACATAGATATGTACTCATGGTGTTCTGTGAAATATTGTTCACAATTACTCTATCCAACTAAAATAAACAAAGACAACTGGGACAAGATCTTGTCAAATCACTTCAATCATTCCTATGGCCCATGGTTACTAATCCCAGTCATTATTTGCTTCTTCTGCACTTTTTGTTTTCATCGCATGTTGCACACTTGTCTGTTATTTCTGTATGATATGTTGTTCATAGTTTATGTTGCTCTAAGGTCTATAATCAGGCACTTCGCTATTTTAGGATCACACCTGTCTAAGAATATATATTTCATATGAATGAAAAAAAGACATCTTTCATAAAAGAGACTTGACCTCTTCACTGGCGGATTGCAGATGTCAAATTTTCGAAATCGAATGCCGCCATTTTTCCATTGATACCATCCTAACATTCCCTGCCACCATCTTTGATGACAGGATATAAGGAAAATGTCTGCCAGCATCCACGTGTATACCATAGAACGGCATTGAATGCTTTTAAGTAAAATGTTTGTCTTTTGCAGTCTTTGAGGCTAGCATTTGTTTACAAGTGACCGAGTTACCTGTAGGTAAAACATGCCAAATTATGAGTTTGAAATGACATCTCACCCATTCTTTCAGGTATAGTATGTCCCTGCTGCAGTGGAGCATCGTTCTGGTGTAATTCTCTGTTGCTGTTCACAGACATTATCAACATTTACGAAGCTAAGACATAAAGGAGCCATTTCGACTTGGTAGCCGCCATTTTCTGTCATGACGTCACTAATATGCATACGGCCTCGTTTTCAAAACTGGGAAATACCTTAAAGGAATTCCCTTCCGGTATGGTCGAGCGACAAGATTACTCCAGAAAGCAAGCGTCATATAAAAATAGATGGTCTCATCTTGAATTATTGAGATATTGGTAGATCTTAAAGGTTCTAGGTGACGGTAAGCAATAAATCTACCAACTGATCCTGATGTATCGTCAGTGAAACGAACGATAACTAGGTGCGGCATGGCTTGACGAATATGATTCATAGTTGACCTATTTCAATTGATGCCATTTCAGTACAGTTGGGAGTGTTGAAATAAAAAGGAACACATAATACAATAAGTGATTTTAGGAGTTTGTAGTATTTTAACAAGAAAAAGACAGAAGGACAATGGTGAAAATAATATCACTTTAAAAATAAATCAAAGGGAAAATGTAACAAATACAGAAACATCGTAAAGACACAAAATCGTTTTCTAGTCATTGAAACTATCGTATAGAAGGACCTATGTATAACATGTCATCCTAAAGCTTT
Organism: Ylistrum balloti; assembly: GCF_031769215.1. Classification (NCBI taxonomy): domain Eukaryota; kingdom Metazoa; phylum Mollusca; class Bivalvia; order Pectinida; family Pectinidae; genus Ylistrum; species Ylistrum balloti. The sequence continues at coordinate 115,279 of NW_026782501.1, forward strand.
AAGCTACAGTTTTATGTATGTCATATTGACCCCATTAAAAGTTCAATGTCGTCAGTGATACAAGTCAGAACTGACACAATTAAGAAGCACATGCAAAAACATAATAATGATAATAAAAAAATCCAAGGTTTCGAGAAATTGTAAATGTCTTATAAACTGTATCGTAAAAGTTTAAGTATATAGAGTGACTACATTACTCACAGCGATTTAAAATTGAATCAAATGACTCGTACTTTCTTCTTTCTCGAAATCGTGACATTTCATATATCTCTCAATTTCGTTCCAATAAGAAAGAACTAGAATCTTAAATTTTCAAAAACTAGAACTTCTGAAATGTTTCCAAACAATGATAACTTACTCAAGATCATTAATGACTTGGTACAAATCTCATGCTTCCTCGTAACCATTAAGACAGTAGGATTGAGTCACATATGATATTTTCATTTCCCTGAATATTACAATGTTTCTAATGTTCTGTCAATATACACTAAATATAGATATTCCAAATTGTATGATGTACCTCTTACATCTAAATTGACAGGATCTTAGATTTTTGTTTTAACATTCCATTTTTCATTAATTCCTAAAAAAAAATTAGAAAAGTTATGCTGCAGCACCATGATCTTGTTTTATGTCTCCTTATGTAGATCAATGGTTCAGCTGGACTAGTATAGTCCCTGGCGATCTTCTCATTATCAAATCTCTTAAGCTACGAGATTTGTCATCGAGGTTCCAAATCTCCTGAAATTCTTCCATGAACTGGATTCGGGAACATATTGATTCAGTCTATAATTCTTTGAAGAATTAGCAGGCTAAAAATGCACAAGTCCATTTTTTATCCCAAATTTGGACCATATCAGTTTAGCCAAATTCCCAAACAATGGTCCATATATATGTATTATTGTGGTCGTATACGGAATACATATATATGGACCATGGGTTGGAAATACCTGCCAAGTCCCCATCTTTTGTACCTTACTAAACAAAGTCATAACAAAAGGGTCCATTTGGTCCACCATTTTAAAAAGAATTCACAACTAAAGATCTATAATGAAAACAAGGCAATTGCCCGTTTACAACTAACCAGTCTTACTTGATAAACCTTAATTATACAACAAACCAGTCTTACTTGATAAACCTTAATTATACAACTAAGCAACTTGATAAACCAGTCTTACTTGATAAACCTTAATTATTAGTCTACTTGATAAACCTTAATTATACAACTAAGCAGTCTTACTTGATAAACCTTAATTATACAACTAAGCAGTCTTACTTGATAAACCTTAATTATACAACAAACCAGTCTTACTTGATAAACCTTAATTATACAACTAAGCAGTCTTACTTGATAAACCTTAATTATACAACTAACCAGTCTTACTTGATAAACCTTAATTATACAACTAAGCAGTCTTACTTGATAAACCTTAATTATACAACAAACCAGTCTTACTTGATAAACCTTAATTATACAACTAAGCAGTCTTACTTGATAAACCTTAATTTACAATATACTTGATAAACCTTAATTATACAACTAAGCAGTCTTACTTGATAAACCTTAACCAGTCTTACTTGATAAACCTTAATTATACAACTACAACTGATAAACCTTAAATATACAACTAACCAGTCTTACTTGATAAACCTTAAATATACAACTGACCAGTCTTACTTGATAAACCTTAATTATACAACTGACCAGTCTTTCATGATGATTTAGACCTTCCAGACACGAAGTACTGTCTAACTATGCTTCAGTAGTATGATAAATCAGATTACAGGTTGATGGTGAGGGAATGCTGAATGCTCGCATGTCTGACTGGTCCTCCATTTCATTTTTTAGCTCACCTGGCCCAAAGGGTTATCAAAAAATAACCTTGACCCATATTCAAGGTCACAGAGGTCAAATGTGTTAAAACCTTTAAACGACTTCTTCCAAAATACTGAAAGGCCTAGAATCATTATATTTGGCTGGATAGTTCTTTTGATGAAGCTTAACAAAGTTTGTAAAAAGAAATGAATTTGACTCATATTCAAGGTCACTGAAGTCAAATGTGTTAAAACCTTTCAACGGCTTCTTCCAAAATACTGGAAGGCGTAGAATCATTATATTTGGCTGGATAGTTCCTTTGATGAAGCCTAACAAAGTTAAAAAAAATAACCTTGACCCACATTCAAGGTCATAGAGGTCAAATGTTTTAAAACCTTGAAGCGACTTCTTCCAAAATACCGGAAGGCCTAGAATCGTTATATATGACTGAAAGCTTCCTTTGATAAAGCCCAACAAATTTTGCAAAAAGAAATGACCTTGACTCATATTCAAGGTCACTGAGGTCAAATGTGTTAAAAACTTTAAGCGACTTCTTCCAAAATACTGGAAGGCGTAGAATCATTATATTTGGCTGGATAGTTCCTTTGATGAAGCCTAACAAAGTTAAAAAAAATAACCTTGACCCATATTCAAGGTCATAGAGGTCAAATGTATTAAAACATTTAAGTGACTTCTTCCAAAATACCAGAAGGCCTAGAATCATTATATATGGCTGGAAGATTCCTTTGATGATGCCCTACAAAGTTTGCTAAAAGAAATGACCTTGTCCCATATTCAAGGTCACAGGAGTCAAATGTGTTAAAACGTTTAAACAATTTCTTCTGAAATATCGAAAAGCCTAGAATAATTGTATTTGGCTAGTATGTTCCTTTTATGAAGTCCAAGAAAGTAAAAGAAATGACATTGACCCATAGTCAAGGTCACTGGGGTCAAATGTGTTAAACGTGGAACATATGCACAGATATAGTAATATTTGTCATAAAGATCCAAGTGAGCGATACAGGCCCTCTGGGCCGCTTGTTTTAATTTCCTATTACCATTCTTGTTAGTATCAAATCAAGGCTTCAGTCTTTCATGAGATGGTATCAATTGTGTGTGTTTGTTATGAATTCTGATTTCAAAGTAATTTTTACCAATTTTGAATACATCCTCTTCTGAAATATTTGTTTTTCGATTGACCATGGTTTACATTACCGGTGTCGTCGATGAAGCATAAGACGCTTATTCTTCTGGAACCCCTGGTCTTATTCTCCGTGCAGGAGTCTCAGAGTAGATTTTTATTCATGTTTTACCTTCGTCTCATCGTTAGTTAGTTTTAATTAAGATTGTGTTAATATTTCCGTATTTTCTAATATTCATTTTGAAAAATGTCAAGAAAATACGTACATGGCGATATAATCATAATCCAAACACAAATTCATCAAACTAGGGCAAAACATGAACAGAGGAAAGATTTACACGGATACTCTTGCAAAGTACAAGACTACCAGGTATTCCAGAAGAGTAAGCGTTGTCTGTTTTATCAATGACACCCGCCATATAAACCTTGGTCAATCGTAGTAAGTGATGTCACGTTCTCAAATGAGAACAATGTCTAAAACAACGGACCAACAGACAAACTAACGAACATCAAACACGTCCAGCCTCATATCACGCAACGGAACCAACAGACAGACTAACGAACATCAAACACGTCCAGCTTCATATCACACAACGGAACCAACAGACAAACTAACGAACATCAAACACGTCCAGCTTCATATCACATAACGGAACCAACAAACTAACGAACACCAAACACGTCAAGCTTCATATCATGCAACGGAACCAACAGACAAACTAACTAACATCAAACACGTCCAGCTTCGTATCACACAACGGAACCAACAGACAAACTAACTAACATCAAACACGTCCAGCTTCATATCACACAACGAAACCAGCAGACAGACTTACGAACATCAAACACGTCCAGCTTCATATCACACAACGGAACCAACAGACAGACTAACGAACATCAAACACGTCCAGCTTCATATCACACAACGGAACCAACAGACAGACTAGCGAACATCAAACACGTCCAGCTTCATATCACACAACGGAACCAACAGACAGACTTACGAACATCAAACACGTCCAGCTTCATATCACACAACGGAACCAACAGACAGACTAACGAGCTTCAAAAACATCCAGCTTTATACCACACAACGGAACCAACAGACAGCATAACGAGCATCAAACACGTCCAGTTTCATATCACACAACGGAACCAACAGACAAACTAACGAGCATCAAACACGTCCAGCTTCATATCACACAACGGAACCAGCAGACAAACTAACGAGCATCAAACACGTCCAGCTTCATATCACACAACGGAACCAACAGACAGACTAACTAACATCAAACACGTCCAGCTTCATATCACACAACGGAACCAACAGACAAACTAACCAGCATCAAACACGTCCAGCTTCATATCACATAACGGAACCAACAAACTAACGAACACCAAACACGTCAAGCTTCATATCATGCAACGAAACCAACAGACAAACTAACTAACATCAAACACGTCCAGCTTCATATCACACAACGGAACCAACAAACTAACGAACACCAAACACGTCAAGCTTCATATCACGCAACGGAACCAACAGACAAACTAACGAACATCAAACACGTCCAGCTTCATATCACACAACGAAACCAGCAGACAGACTTACGAACATCAAACACGTCCAGCTTCATATCACACAACGGAACCAACAGACAGACTAGCGAACATCAAACACGTCCAGCTTCATATCACACAACGGAACCAACAGACAGACTAACGAACATCAAACACGTCCAGCTTCATATCACACAACGGAACCAACAGACAGACTAACGAACATCAAACACGTCCAGCTTCATATCACACAACGGAACCAACAGACAGACTAACGAACATCAAACACGTCCAGCTTCTGATCACACACAGAAAAGAATATTTCTCACACCTTTTTCAATATTTTTTTCGTGTGTGAATTGACTTTTTTTTCAAAATTATATTTCCTCAGTTTGGTTTTATTGGTGCTGTCATTGTTCGACCCCTATAACCGGCGATTGGTTCTAGGTGACGGGTTCGGAATCAAGAAAATTCGTCTGAAGAATCAAGGTAGCAGAGGGAAAAACAGGCATTCTGTGATTCATTGCACACACCCGTGTAATAGAGAACAGATGTATGAGGCAGGGCGCGCCATTCGATGTGACCAGATCAAAAGAACGCTGTAGAAATGTCAGATTCTGTCTTGATTGTAGGTGTGATAAAATGTCAACTCAGTGATAAAATAAAGTACTTTTCCGAATGTCTGCTTTGTTGACAATGATGCACACTTTTTCTTTTTTCAAAACTTTTATTAACAAAAGACAATGACATATACAATACATACAAAACATGGACATACTTTACATATACAGTAACAATACAAAACAAATTTTAACATTGATATACCAATAATCTTGACATTAATACGATAACATATATATATAAATCACTACCTGATTGAGAAAGTAAGGCTGTCACTTTGCTGTGTAGGATGTAGTTTTGTCCCTTTAAATGTTCAGGGGAGACCATTTTGCTTGATATTTTTCAAATGAATTATTAATTTTTGAAATAAATTTTTCAGTTTCATTTTGTTGATAAATGAGAGTTTTACATTCTGTAAATGTTGGTTGAATTTCTTTGTATCGGCAGATATAAATGTAATATTTCATGGTTAGGATCAGATGATTTATAACTTTTGGGCCCTTTTCACAAATGAAGAGTATGTCATAAGCATCGAAAAAATCAATTTCAAAATTATCACTTACTGAATTTATCCATACCTTAAATTCATTCCAAATTCTTTTAACAATTACACAATTGAAAAACAAATGTATTAGTGTTTCAGTTTCATTTTTACAAAATGTACATTTATCATCACCAGTAATTTTGATTTTATATAAAAACTCCTTAGTAGTCAAAATTCTGTGTAGTAGTTTAAATTGAAAATTTTGCATTTTTGTTTCTATTGTACAGTATTTTGGTAATGTATATATTTTACTCCAACCTATCTTAGTTTCTATGTTCACATTTAAATCTCTATTCCATTTGGCTTATGATGCACACTTTAATGTCAGTCATCCTGTCATTTCTCAGTTAATGCAACGTATGAACCAAACCGGGCATTTTGGGGAGTGTCCCAGTTCTGGCAGACTTCGACAGACTACAGATAGAGAAGACGGACAAGACGAGGTTCATTTACCACTGCCTACAGGCTCAGTGGATAGTGGAACGTTGATGTGTGCGTTAGCCGCAGTTCCACCGACAGAAGTTTGAGCAATACGGGACTTCACTCTGTTCCGTTGCCGATTGGCCGTTCAGCTGAATCCTCGATTCTCCAGGGGTACGACCACTTTCGCTCTTCACACCCCTGGAACATCTCCTGGCAAAATTGAAGGCATAAGCAAAGTAATTAGATTGGTTTCAGGAGAAGAAAACTGACCAACCACAGGCTGTTCCGTTACTTTTGTAAATTACAAAGGAACGACACCCAACTTCAAAGCCAGTACAATATAGTGTAATGCGATCTCGAGATTCGTTTGATATCCATCAAAGGATCAAACTAGTCTTTTCGTCTTGTCTACAAGGTGTTGCCATGACGTATTCCAGGGATGAGGAGAAAGAGAGTGATCACAACTACTAGAGTATCAAGGATGGGTCAACTGGTTCCACGGTCATTGTGATTCCACAAGGATTATCCTTTCTGTAAAATTCTTTCTGGAAAAAATTATCATGATTCTGCTTCAATCATTACAAGCATTACTTCCATTTTCAATTTCAACAAAATTTCACTAACAAAAAAATGCAAAAGGATAAGATATCAGGCACATGCTTTGTAAATATCCTCTTTTAACCTTCTGTATGATTCAGACATTGTAATCAACAAACCTACAGACAATACAAATTGTGTCCCAAACAGATATTTTATTCAAACGTTTTTGTGTCAATGATGTAATGCATTACCTTTGACCAATCAGGAAGAATTCGTAAAACTGTACAATGGCTATTCAGTTAATTAATTTCTGTAATTTATACAACGGATCGGATAACCAACAATTAAAAGGACAACGACATTATCTATGTACACTATAACACCAGCCATTATGTTGGTATACTATTTTTGGAGGAAATCACGAAAATACTAAATAAATTGTGACAATAAATCTTGCCTACATTTATTTCCTGATGTTTGACACTTACTTAAATGATTAAGTTCTTTTATATTATCGAATGTAAGTAACTGAATATTTGAACATACTAGGCTTATTAAAATGATATGGCTTAATAAAATTAGTACGAATATCTGAATAACACTGACATTTAATAATAGAATGATGTTTGTCTTCCTTATCGTTCTCATTACAGAAAATTCACTTTCTTTCTTCCCTTGGTATGTCCCTGTATCGCCCGCGTTCAACTGATAAATCATGCACAGATAAACGGATCATCGAAAAAGTTTCTGAAAATTAAAATTAACTGATTATGTAGGTATGACTGGAGTTATACTTTCAACCAGATGTTGGTATAAAAATCCTTTTGGATGGAGAATGAATTTTCATAAGACATTGCTGTTGAAAATTGTCAAATAAACGTTATTAATAAAAAAAATAAAAATACTATAAAATTTAGTAGAACTGTTATTCACGTTTTCAAACACGTGCTCAAGGCCGACAGTTGAAAGGTCACATTTTAAATTAAGGATCCAAGGGTCATTGTTTTTCACCATATCATCATAACACGATTTGAGTACACAATAATTAGAAAATTTTAGCTTTAGCCAATGTTTGAAAATTCTGAATATATATAGAAATCTTCTTAACTCAATGTATAACAGTACTTGCTGACTTTCTTAGTCCTAGTAATGACTTAAGAAATGAGATATGGAGTATTTTACAATTTCTGGAGCTTTGTGATAAACCCTGGTTTCAGAACCATACGCTAAAATACTTTATACATAAGTCAGAAACAGCAAGACGGGATTCAATATTAAAAAGATTCTTTCTACAAACATTATTCACCGCGTATAAAGTATTTCCTTCTTGCGCTGCAAGTCTATTTTGAATTTTTATAATTTTTTATTAAAATTTAAATTTAGTCAAAAAAAGTTAAATTCATCGACTTTTTCGATTTTTTCATTATCGTTAAACCATTTCTCCTTCAAACGTATCAAACCACCATTCCTAGAGAGGATTATGTTTGTCTTACTGTCATTGATAGTTATACTCCATTTTCTACTACATCATGTTTACCCGTCTAACGAATCTATCATTTTCTACTACATCGTGTTTACCCGTCTAACGAATCTATCATTTTCTACTACATCGTGTTTACCCGTCTAACGAATCTATCATTTTCTACTACATCGTGTTTACCCGTCTAACGAATCTATCATTTTCTACTACATCGTATTTACCCGTCTAACGAATCTATCATTTTCTACTACATCGTGTTTACCCGTCTAACGAATCTATCATTTTCTACTACATCGTGTTTACCCGTCTAACGAATCTATCATTTTCTACTACATCGTGTATACCCGTCTAACGAATCTATCATTTTCTACTACATCGTGTATACCCGTCTAACGATCATCTATCATTTTCTACTATCATTTTCATACCCGTGAATCTATCATACCCGTCTAACGAATCTATCATTTTCTACTACATCGTGTTTACCCGTCTAACGAATCTATCATTTTCTACTACGAATCTATCATTTTCTACTACATCGTGTATACCCGAATCTATCATTTTCTACTACATCGTGTATACCCGTAACGAATCTATCATTTTCTACTACATCGTGTATACCCGTCTAACGAATCTATCATTTTCTACTACGAACCCGTCTAACGAATCTATCATTTTCTACTACATCGTGTATACCCGTCTAACGAATCTATCATTTTCTACTACATCGTGTATACCCGTCTAACGAATCTATCATTTTCTACTACATCGTGTTTACCCGTCTAACGAATCTATCATTTTCTACTACATCGTGTTTACCCGTCTAACGACCCGTCTAACGAATCTATCATTTTCTCTATCATTTTCTCATTTTCTACTACATCGTGTATACCCGTCTAACGAATCTATCATTTTCTACTACATCGTGTATACCCGTCTAACGAATCTATCATTTTCTACTACATCGTGTATACCCGTCTAACGAATCTATCATTTTCTACTACATCGTGTATACCCGTCTAACGAATCTATCATTTTCTACTACATCATGTATACCTGTCTAACGAATCATTTTCTACTACATCGTGTATACCCGTCTAAAGAATCTATCGTTTTCTACTACATCGTGTTTACCCGTCTAACGAATCTATCATTTTCTACTACATCGTGTTTACCCGTCTAACGAATCTATCATTTTCTACTACATCGTGTTTACCCGTCTAACGAATCTATCATTTTCTACTACATCGTGTATACCCGTCTAACGAATCTATCATTTTCTACTACATCGTGTATACCCGTCTAACGAATCTATCATTTTCTACTACATCATGTATACCTGTCTAACGAATCATTTTCTACTACATCGTGTATACCCGTCTAACGAATCTATCATTTTCTGTAAGTCATCTGGTGTTTCAGATAAAATGACCATGTCATCTGCATACATCAGTAAAAATATAAGGTCGATAGTTTGGATTCCTATAGAAGAACAACAGTCTTTTATAAAATCCATTTCTAAATCATTAGCAAGTTAAGTAATACCGCTGTATTTAACACAACATCTTACGTTGTCATACCGAGTTCTGATAATTTTCAGAAAGTTCCTCTCCCTCCCTTCCTTAATAATGCCATGCCGAAGATTTGACGACAAACCAATCAAAAGCAATCAATAAAAGAACAATAAAATCCACGACGATTTTTAAGAGTTTTATTAATCAGAGTAATGATAAAATAAGTTTTATCTATTTTGATAAATCTCTCATTGATTTGCCAGGACAGCTGCTTACCGCTTTTTTTTTATCTATTACATCCCCCTCCCCCTCCACATGTAACAAACCATCAAGACCACAGGTTTTATTACATTTTAAATTACCAATTACGTGTATTACATGGCTGCGATGGAATCCTCCAAACTGATTTGAAATATCATCATTCCAAGGATTACAATTGATGATTACCGTTAAAATATTGTAGTGACCCTTGGCTCTGGAAGATGACTTTTAAGTGTACTTATAATAACACAACAACAACAATTGCAATATAAACCAAAATCATTTATTCTTCTTAACGTGAAATTAAGCCAAATGGTTAGGATTTAGTTACGTTTACAAACTTCTACACGGACTGTTGGATTTGTGAATGTCAAAGTTGTTCAGATCTAGCTAATATCATTATGTTTGTGATTAATGTACAAGCTGTCAAGAGAATCCTTTTGCAGTGCACTCGTCACATTCCGGCTGATTCCGTACCATTCGCCTAATCTCGTCTGTTTCCGCTTGTTTGCCGAGATATGACGAATGAGATTGCTATTGTCCAAAAGTATTGAAAACTTTTGAATTAATTCACGTTACAAAGGATATTTACTGTTGAAAAAGATGGGATCACACACCACAGATAATCTCTGTTAATGTCCCATTGTCACAGGAGAGATAAATTTGTGATACATTCTAATGTTTACCATGCGTTCGCGATATCATTTGGTGTCCTAGTGAATAAGTTTTAAGATTCACAATTCCACTAAGTCCATGTCAATTTACGCCAAATCAGCTCTAATTTCGCGTGGCATCAATTTTGTAGGAGCTCTTTCAGTTTCAAAATAAAATATTTCTAAATTCAGTGACCGAAGAAGGTCATTGCGTGTTTCAACATTCCACGCTACACTGACTTTGTGAGTGTTGAATACAACAACATTTCTTAGAGAACAAGTAGGCACATTCTCCAACCTGGAGTACCACGTGATGCTCGTCAGTAACTTTCCAGTCACAGTCCCGACACGTGTATTGTCGGTGGAACAAACTGCTAAACGGACTCTCTAATGTATCCTCCACTGTTTCCATGGGGACAGCCAAACATCCGGTCAGTAGCACGATAATTGTAACGAGAATCATCACCCTTGTCATCATTGTGTCCAAATCTTAGAGAAACATGAACAAAAATTAAAAGTGTTAACATTTACGGTTTACTTAGAAGTATTTTTCCAGTAAAAACGAAGACTGTGAAAATATTTATCCAGAAAGAAACTACCACTTGTCTCCGTGTGTACTGAAACAAACAGAATCTGAATTCCTCATAAACAGTCACGTGTCAAGTCCCAATAATTTCTTGTTGAGTCGAGACGTTAATATACAAAGTACTCTATTGAGTCAAATTGACAGTCTACAGAACACTTTCCTTACTGAGTCCAGTTATCAACATCTAAAACTTTCCACTTATATAGTCCAGTTATCAACATATAAAACTTTCCACTTATATAGTCCAGTTATCAATATACAAAACTTTCCACTTATATAGTCCAGTGTTTAATATACAAAACTTTCCACTTATATAGTCCAGTGTTTAATATACAAAACTTTCCACTTATATAGTCTAGTTATCAACATCTAAAACTTTCCACTTATATAGTCCAGTGTTTAATATACAAAACTTTCCACTTATATAGTCCAGTGTTTAATATACAAAACTTTCCACTTATATAGTCCAGTTATCAACATACAAAACTTTCCACTTATATAGTCCAGTTATCAACATACAAAACTTTCCACTTATATAGTCCAGTGTTTAATATACAAAACTTTCCACTTATATAGTCCAGTCATCAACATACAAAACTTTCCACTTATATAGTCCAGTCATCAACATACAAAACTTTCCACTTATATAGTCTAGTTATCAATATACAAAACTTTCCACTTATATAGTCCAGTGTTTAATATACAAAACTTTCCACTTATATAGTCCAGTGTTTAATATACAAAACTTTCCACTTATATATAGTAATATCAAAACTTTCCACTTATATACAGTTTTAATATACAAAACTTTCCACTTATATAGTCCAGTGTTTAATATACAAAACTTTCCACTTATATAGTCCAGTGTTTAATATACAAAACTTTCCACTTATATAGTCCAGTGTTTAAGATACAAAACTTTCCACTTATAAAGTCCAGTGATAAACATACAAAACTTTCCACTTATATAGTCCAGTGTTTAATATACAAAACTTTCCACTTATATAGTCCAGTGTATCAATATACAAAACTTTCCACTTATATAGTATTAATATACAAAACTTTCCACTTATATAGTCCAGTGTTTAATATACAAAACTTTCCACTTATATAGTCCAGTGTTTAATATACAAAACTTTCCACTTATATAGTCCAGTGTTTAATATACAAAACTTTCCACTTATATAGTCCAGTTATCAATATACAAAACTTTCCACTTATATAGTCCAGTTATCAATATACAAAACTTTCCACTTATATAGTCCAGTGTTTAATATACAAAACTTTCCACTTATATAGTCCAGTGTTTAATATACAAAACTTTACTTATATAAGTGTTTAATATACAAAACTTTCCACTTATATAGTCCAGTGTTTAATATACAAAACTTTCCACTTATATAGTCCAGTGTTTAATATACAAAACTTTCCACTTATATAGTCCAGTGTTTAATATACAAAACTTTCCACTTATATAGTCCTTAGTTTTAATATACAAAACTTTCCACTTATATAGTCCAGTGTTTAATATACAAAACTTTCCACTTATATAGTCCAGTGTTTAATATACAAAACTTTCCACTTATATAGTCCAGTGTTTAATATACAAAACTTTCCACTTATATAGTCCAGTGTATAGTCAATATACAAAACTTTCCACTTATATAGTCCAGTGTTTAATATACAAAACTTTCCACTTATATAGTCCAGTGTTTAATATACAAAACTTTCCACTTATATAGTCCAGTGTTTAATATACAAAACTTTCCACTTATATAGTCCAGTGTTTAATATACAAAACTTTCCACTTATATAGTCCAGTTATCAATATACAAAACTTTCCACTTATATAGTCCAGTGTTTAATATACAAAACTTTCCACTTATATAGTCCAGTGTTTAATATACAAAACTTTCCACTTATATAGTCCAGTTTAATATACAAAATACTTATATAGTCCAGTTATCAACATACAAAACTTTCCACTTATATAGTCCAGTGTTCAATATGACTTTCCACTTATATAGTCCAGTTTTAATTGACATACAAAACTTTCCACTTATATAGTCCAGTGTTTAAAACTTTCCACTTATACAAAACTTTCCACTTATATAGTCCAGTGTTTAATATACAAAACTTTCCACTTATATAGTCCAGTCATCAACATACAAAACTTTCCACTTATATAGTCCAGTGTTTAATATACAAAACTTTCCACTTATATAGTCCAGTGTTTAATATACAAAACTTTCCACTTATATAGTCCAGTGTTTAATATACAAAACTTTCCACTTATATAGTCCAGTCATCAACATACAAAACTTTCCACTTATATAGTCCAGTTATCAACATACAAAACTTATTTCCACTTATATAGTCCAGTTTCAACATACAAAACTTTCCACTTATATAGTCCAGTTTTAACATACAAAACTTTTCACTTATTGAGTCCTGGATTTTACATACAAAACTTTCCACTTATATAGTCCAGTGTAATATACAAAACTTTCCACTTATATAGTCCAGTGTTTAATATACAAAACTTTCCACTTATATAGTCCAGTGTTTAATAATATACAAAACTTTCCACTTATATAGTCCAGTGTTTAATATACAAAACTTTCCACTTATATAGTCCAGTTATCAACATACAAAACTTTCCACTTATATAGTCCAGTTATCAACATACAAAACTTTCCACTTATATAGTCCAGTTTTAATATACAAAACTTTTCACTTATATAGTCCAGATTTTAATATACAAAAACTTTCCACTTATATGTGTTTGGTAATGACATACAAAACTTTCCACTTATATAGTCCAGTGTTTAATATACAAAACTTTCCACTTATATAGTCCAGTCATCAACATACAAAACTTTCCACTTATATAGTCCAGTCATCAACATACAAAACTTTCCACTTATATAGTCCAGTTATCAACACACAAAACTTCCAAAAGTCCAGTTTTAAACATACAAAACTTTTCACTTATTGAGCCTGGATTTTACTTTTTACAAAATACTTGACTTATTGTGTTTGGTAATTGACATACAAAACTTTCCACTTATATAGTCCAGTGTTTAATATACAAAACTTTCCACTTATATAGTCCAGTGTTTAATATACAAAACTTTCCACTTATATAGTCCAGTGATCAAGATACAAAACTTTCCACTTATATAGTCCAGTCATTAATATTCAAAACTTTCCACTTATATAGTCCAGTGTTTAATATACAAAACTTTCCACTTATATAGTCCAGTGTTTAATATACAAAACTTTCCACTTATATAGTCCAGTGTTTAATATACAAAACTTTCCACTTATATAGTCCAGTTATCAACATACAAAACTTTCCACTTATATAGTCCAGTGTTTAATATACAAAACTTTCCACTTATATAGTCCAGTGTTTAATATACAAAACTTTCCACTTATATAGTCCAGTGTTTAATATACAAAACTTTCCACTTATATAGTCCAGTTATCAACATACAAAACTTTCCACTTATATAGTCCAGTTATCAACACACAAAACATTGAACTTATTGAGTCCAGTTTTAAACATACAAAACTTTTCACTTATTGAGCCTGGATTTTACTTTTTACAAAATACTTGACTTATTGTGTTTGGTAATTGACATACAAAACTTTCTACTTATTGGGTCCAGTCATTAGTGTACAAATTCCTCTTTCGTTCACACTACCACAACACCTTGTTATTGGTGACATAAAATATACAAGAGAAAACGTTTGACGCCATATGTTGTCCATATACTCACAATGTTTGGGAGGAATGTGTCCACTGTTGATCACTAGGGTTGTCAGATGATATTACACACATTTGTTGTATATATACTGCTCTCTATGTTCCCTAGGGTATCAATCCTTACTAAGATTTGATATTTAATCAAACTGTCTGATCTAATTTGGATCTTGATTGATGGGAGAGGTTGTTAGTATCCAATAAAGATATACCCGGAAGTCATTTTATAACTTTCTCCAGAATTATTATAATTATCGATCAGGCAGCAGATGGTCCCGTCTATAGACTATTGTTGATAACACTTTACAACTTACACATAAAAATACGTTTGCTAAGTTTTGATCCAAACACTCTTAAAACAAATCCTAAAATGTTTGGTATTTCTATGAAAGATTATTCATGTAATATTAAAAAAAAACGTAAAAATGAGAAAAAAAAAAAAAAAAAAAAAAAAATCGAAAAACATATGAAGTAGAAAAAAATATAGACCAGTAGTATAAATAACAAATAAAGACATAACGACGAGATAAACACAAAGACAAAATAACAGATTGAGTCCATGTGATCAAAATGTAGGATCTGGAAATTAAAAATGTAGTTTGAATTAAATGAAGTTGAATTGCTTAATGAAACAAAACGCCTTTCCAGTGACGAAGAAGTTTTCTGGTAATACAGAAATTCATCTTGTTTCTGGGTGGAAATCTGACCAAATCATTATAACTGATTCACAAACTTTTCAATTGAAATAAAAATCCCTATCGTTACTGGGTAGACATCTGACCAAATCTTTCGATTGTTATATTTTATTCACAAATCAAAATAACTTAAGACAACAAATCGAATTAAGCGGTAGCGATTTCATTTCTTAATCTTCACGATGCTTGATAAAATTTTCCAAAAAAAAAAATGGTCGTGTTATAAGATGAAGGTGACCGTGTAGTCATTGAAACGTCACACTCTAATCTTCCACTGGTTGTGTTATAAGATGAAGGTGACCGTGTAGTCATTGAAACGCCAAACTCTAATCTTCCACTGGTTGTGTTATAAGATGAAGGTGACCGTGTAGTCATTGAAACGCCAAACTCTAATCTTCTACTGGTTGTGTTATAAGATGAAGGTGACCGTGTAGTCATTGAAACGTCACACTCTAATCTTCTACTGGTTGTGTTATAAGATGAAGGTGACCGTGTAGTCATTGAAACGTCACACTCTAATCTTCTACTGGTTGTGTTATAAGATGAAGGTGACCGTGTAGTCATTGAAACGCCAAACTCTAATCTTCTACTGGTTGTGTTATGAGATGAAGGTGACCGTGTAGTCATTGAAACGTCACACTCTAATCTTCTACTGGTTGTGTTATAAGATGAAGGTGACCGTGTAGTCATTGAAACGTCACACTCTAATCTTCTACTGGTTGTGTTATAAGATGAAGGTGACCGTGTAGTCATTGAAACGTCACACTCTAACCTTCTACTGGTTGTGTTATAAGAACTATAAGTTGACCATGTAGTTATGGAAACATCACACTCTAATCTTCTACTGAATATATATCATTTTATCCTACACATATAACTAATTAAATAACCTATTTTCCCCCGGTAATCGTTTCAATAAGAAAGTACCAATATAATCACCTTAAATCCAATAAAAAAAGAGCAAAATATGAACAGAATGAAGATTTACACGGAGACACGTTCATATCACACAACACGAACGTGTCGAGCGCTCGACTTATCAACTCCAACATTCGACTTATCATCTCAAGCGATCGGCATATTATCTCAAGCGCTCGACTTATAATCTCAAGCGGAAGACTTATCATCTCAAGCGGAAGACTTATAATCTCAAGCGCTCGACTTATCATCTCAAGCGGAAGACTTATCATTTCAAGCGCTCGACTTATCATCTCAAGCGGAAGACTTATCATCTCAAGCGCTCGACTTATCATCTCAAGCGGAAGAATTATCATCTCAAGCGGAAGACTTATCATTTCAAGCGGAAGACTTATCATCTCAAGCGGAACACTTATCATCTCAAGCGCTCGACTTATCATCTCAAGCGCTCGACGTATCATCTCAAGCGCTCGACTTATCATTTCAAGCGGAAGACTTACCATTTCAAGCGCTCGACTTATCATCTCTAGCGCTCGACTTAACATTTCAAGCGCTCGACTTATCATCTCAAGCAGAAGACTTATCATCTCAAGCGGAAGACTTATAATCTCAAGCGCTCGACTTATCATCTCAAGCGGAAGACTTATCATTTCAAGCGCTCGACTTATCATCTCAAGCGGAAGACTTATCATCTCAAGCGCTCGACTTATCATCTCAAGCGGAAGAATTATCATCTCAAGCGGAAGACTTATCATTTCAAGCGGAAGACTTATCATCTCAAGCGGAACACTTATCATCTCAAGCGCTCGACTTATCATCTCAAGCGCTCGACGTATCATCTCAAGCGCTCGACTTATCATTTCAAGCGGAAGACTTACCATTTCAAGCGCTCGACTTATCATCTCTAGCGCTCGACTTAACATTTCAAGCGCTCGACTTATCATCTCAAGCAGAAGACTTATCATCTCAAGCGGAAGACTTATCATCTCAAGCGGAAGACTTATCATCTCAAGCGGAAGACTTATCATCTCAAGCGCTCGACTTATCATCTCAAGCGCTCGACTTATCATCTCAAGCGGAAGACTTATCATCTCAAGCGGAAGACTTATCATCTCAAGCGCTCGACTTATCATCTCAAGCGGAAGACTTATCATTTCAAGCGCTCGACTTATCATCTCAAGCGGAAAACCTATCATCTCAAGCGGAAGACTTATCATCTCAAGCGCTCGACTTATCATCTCAAGCGCTCGACTTATCATTTCAAGCGCTCGACTTATCATCTCTAGCGGAAGACTTATAATCTCAAGCGGAAGACTTATAATCTCAAGAGCTCGACTTATCATCTCAAGCGGAAGACTTATCATCTCAAGTGGAAGACTTATCATCTCTAGCGGAAGACTTATCATCTCAAGCGAAAGACTTATCATTTCAAGGGCGCGACTTATCATCTCAAGCGGAAGAATTATCATCTCAAGCGGTCGACTTATCATCTCAAGCGGTCGACTTATCATCTCAAGCGGAAGACTTATCATCTCAAGCGGAAGACTTATCATCTCAAGCGCTCGACTTATCATTTCAAGCGCTCGACTTATCATCTCTAGCGGAAGACTTATCATCTCAAACGAAAGACTTATCATCTCAAGAGCTCGACTTATCATCTCAAGCGGAAGACTTATTATTTCAAGCGCTCGACTTATCATCTCAAGCGGAAGACTTATTATTTCAAGCGCTCGACTTATCATCTCTAGCGGAAGACTTATCATCTCAAGCGGAAGACTTATCATCTCAAGCGCTCGACTTATCATCTCAAGCGGAAGACTTATCATCTCAAGCGGAAGACTTATCATCTCAAGCGGAAGACTTATCATCTCTAGCGGAAGACTTATCATCTCAAGCGCTCGACTTATCATCTCAAGCGCTCGACTTATAATCTCAAGCGGAAGAATTATCATCTCAAGCGCTCGACTTATCATCTCAAGCGGAAGACTTATAATCACAAGCGGAAGACTTATCATCTCAAGCGGAAGACTTATCATCTCAAGCGGAAGACTTATCATCTCAAGCGCTCGACTTATCATCTTAAACGCTCGACTTATAATCTCAAGCGGAAGAATTATCATCTCAAGCGCTCGACTTATTATCTCAAGCGCTCGACTTATCATCTCAAGCGGAAGACTTATTATCTCAAGCGGAAGACTTATTATCTCAAGCGGAAAACTTATAATCTCAAGCGGAAGACTTATCATCTCAAGCGGAAGACTTATCATCTCAAGCGCTCGACCTATCATCTCAAGCGCTCGACTTATCATTTCAAGCGCTCGACTTATCATCTCAAGCGGAAGACTTATTATCTCAAGCGGAAGACCTATCATCTCAAGCGGCAGACTTATCATCTCAAGCGGAAGACTTATCTCGAACACTCGACTTATCATCTCAAGCGCTCGATTTATCTCGAACACTCGACTTATCATCTCAAGCGATCGACTTATTATCTGAAGCCCTCGTTATAACATTATCACTATTAGCTACTTACAGCAACGATATCGTGTACAATAAGCACGAAACTTCAGCATGAAGCTGGACGTGTTTGATGCTCGTTAGTTTGTCTGTTGGTTCCGTTGTGTGATATGAAGCTGGACGTGTTTGATGCTCGTTAGTTTGTCTGTTGGTTCCGTTGTGTAATATGAAGCTGGACGTGTTTGATGCTCGTTAGTTTGTCTGTTGGTTCCATTGTGTGATATGAAGCTGGACGTGTTTGATGCTCGTTAGTTTGTCTGTTGGTTCCGTTGTGTGATATGAAGCTGGACGTGTTTGATGCTCGTTAGTTTTTCTGTTGGTTCCGTTGTGTGATATGAAGCTGGACGTGTTTGATGCTGGTTAGTTTTTCTGTTGGTTCCGTTGTGTGATATGAAGCTGGACGTGTTTGATGCTCGTTAGTTTTTCAGTTGGTTCCGTTGTGTGATATGCAGCTGGACGTGTTTGATGCTCGTTAGTTTGTCTGTTGGTTCCGTTGTGTGATATGAAGCTGGACGTGTTTAATGCTCGTTAGTTTGTCTGTTGGCTCCGTTGTGTGATATGAAGCTGGACGTGTTTGATGCTCGTTAGTATACCTTGCGGTTCTGTAGTGTGAAATGAAGCTGGACGTGTTTGATGCTCGTTAGATTGTCTGTTAGTTCCGTTGTGTGATATGAAGCTGGACGTGTTTGCTGCTTGTTAGTATACCTGGTGGTTCTGTAGTGTGATATGAAGCTGGACGTGTTTGATGCTTGTTAGTTTGTCTGTTGGTTCCGTTGTGTGATATGAAGCTGGACGTGTTTGATGCTCGTTAGTTTGTCTGTTGGTTCCGTTGTGTGATATGAAGCTGGACGTGTTTGATGCTCGTTAGTTTGTCTGTTGGTTCCGTTGTGTGATATAAAGCTGGACGTGTTTGATGCTCGTTTGTTTATCTCTTGGTTCCGTTGTTTGATATGCAGCTGGACGTGTTTGATGCTCGTTTGTTGGTCTTGGTTCCGTTGTGTGATATGAAGCTGGGCGTGTTTGATGCTCGTAAGTTTGTCTGTTGATTCCGTTGTGTGATATGAAGCTGGACGTGTTTGATGCTCGTAAGTTTGTCCGTTGGTTCCGTTGTGTAATGTGAAGCTGGACGTGTTTGATGCTCGTTAGTTTGTCTGTTGGTTCCGTTGTGTGATATAAAGCTGGACGTGTTTGATGCTCGTTAGTTTGTCTGTTGGTTCCGTTGTGTGATATGAAGCTGGAGGTGTTTGATGCTCGTTTGTTTGTCTATTGGTTCCGTTGTGTGATATGAAGCTGGACGTGTTTGATGCTCGTTAGTTTGTCTGTTGGTTCCGTTGTGTGATATGAAGCTGGACGTGTTTGATGCTCGTTAGTTTGTCTGTTGGTTCCGTTGTGTGATATGAAGCTGGACGTGTTTGATGCTCGTTACTTTGACTGTTGGTTCCATTGTGTGATATGAAGCTGGACGTGTTTGATGCTCGTTAGTTTGTCTGTTGGTTTCGTTGTGTGTTATAAAGCTGGACGTGTTTGATGCTCGTTTGTTTGTATGTTGGTTCCGTTGTGTGATATAAAGCTGGACGTGTTTGATGCTCGTTAGTTTGTCTGTTGGTTCCGTTGTGTGATATGAAGCTGGACGTGTTTGATGTTCGTTAGTTTGTCTGTTGGTTCCGTTGTGTGATATGAAGCAGGACGTGTTTGATGCTCGTTAGTTTGTCTGTTGGTTCCGTTGTGTGATATGAAGCTGGACGTGTTTGATGCTCGTTAGATTGACTGTTAGTTCCGTTGTGTGATATGAAGCTGGACGTGTTTGATGCTCGTTAGTTTGTCTGTTGGTTCCGTTGTGTGATATGAAGCTGGACGTGTTTGATGCACGTTAGTTTGTCTATTGGTTCCGTTGTGTGATATAAAGCTGGACGTGTTTGATGCTCGTTAGTTTGTCTGTTGGTTCCGCTGTTGTATTCCTTGTTCTCATTTGAGAACATGACATTATTTTCTTGATTTGACCAAGACATACATGTCGGATGTCATCGGTAAAGCATTTAAGTCGCTTTCTCTTCCGGAACACCAGGGCCCGTAATCATGAATACGTTCTCATATTCAAGCATGAGTTTTGTGCTCAAGCCTTATGTCTTGTTTAAGTTAAAAATTAATAAATAAGGCTGATTTTGCCGAATAGTTAAAAACAATTTTGAAAGGAATTCAAGTCAAGGCTATATTCAAGGTTTATATTTGGCATTTGTATTATTTTATATGATTTAGGAAAATTATAAAAAAAAGTTTGCTTGAGCATGAGAATGGTTTCGTGAATACGGACTCTGGTTGAATTCTCCTTGTACCTTGTCAGGATTCTCCGGGAAGATAATTATTTTGACAATAGTTTGCCTTAGTTTTATATAAATGTGAATTATGATTATGTTCGAATGTTGCTATTTTCTTGTTGTGTTTATAACGTTCATTTGTTTACAGATAAAACAATTCACAATTTAAGAATCAATAATGTACGTAAAGTATACGCGATGAAATTAGATAATTTCTACTGATCATTGGATTGATCTCTATATTGACGAGCGCTATCCCAGTATCATGTTACCTTGGGCCACGGCATAGACAGATGTTGAATGAGTGATTTACTGATAGCACGAAACAGTCGCCGGTCCACTGCAGCAGTATTGCTAACACTAAGCCACAGTGTAGCTATTTCGGGTAGAGATTTCACACTTATTATTCAAAACAATCCTAATATTTATTAATCTTATTTCTTTGTCAAGTGCAGAATCCCATCTGGATTTTGATGTTTCTTCCGATTAAATTTGATTTGCTTCTTTCGCCTTGGGTGAGTCGTTCTTACTCTTTTAACACTCTTCTTTTGAAGAAATGTCAAGATTCTGTCAAATTTGGTCTGGAACATCCATGAGTGAAAGGGAAACAAGTTTGCATAAACGGAAGGTCTGACCCCTTGGAGCCAGCATGGCGGGGCCCAAATAGGGGAAATAGAGCAAATCCATTTCTTCTGTATCAATGTCATGATTCTGTTCCAAGACGGTTCGACACATCCTTTGGTGAAAGAGAATGAATAAGCTGTGCATAGGGGGTGGTTATATGATGAGAATTTCCTTAAATCCGTCTTTTGTAGGAATGGGTGGATTCCGTCCCAGTTTGTTCTAAAGCATAACTGGGTGATAAGAAACCAACATTGTATACACAGTAGGTCACTACCAGTCTTGGAATGGAAGTGTTTTGGCCCAATAGAGAAAATAGCGAAATTCTTTAAAATCCTTCTTTTGTAGGAATGCCAGAATTCTGTTCTAATTTGGTCTGAATCTTAGTTGGGTGAAAGATACTTTTGTATAACTGGCTTGGTTAAACAGGCACAGGTCTAATAGGGAAATAGATATAAGCCTGTACAATCCCTTCTCCTTTAGTTAGGATGAAGCAATTTCAGCCAACATACAAGCCCTATGGGTCTTTCTCCTGAAGTTAGTGATCACCATATTGTAATACTAATTCTCAAACAAACATTTGAAAAGTCACAAATTGTAAACAGATATAACAGATGATTTCTTTCAACTGTTTATCTATTTGAAAGTGTGTACTGTTTTCAATACCAGTGACACATTCATTATTTTCAGGAAATTGTAAAAGTTGTAATTTTCTCATGAGCTGTTAGTAATCAATTCAACATAATGAAAAAAATGTTTTGATTAAAACAATATATATCTTGTCAAATCTTTACTCTTGTACCTCTAAAAAGCTCACCCTGCTTTTGCTGTGTTGTAACATAATTATTGAACACAAAACACATTAAGAGTGTATACATCTGATCAGTAATATATTAACTGCAGGTTCATTTTTGGTGCTTTTTCATCAATTGCTACTTTGTGTAAATTTGATTTTGTTCATAAATATTGCTCAATAAATCTACTTATTCTAACAGTTAATTGATAAACATATAACTTCCTGTAATCAATGACCACCATAACTTCCTGTAATCAATGACCACCATAACTTCCTGTAATCAATGGCCACCATAACTTCCTGTAATCAATGACCACCATAACTTCCTGTAATCAATGACCACCATAACTTCCTGTAATCAATTACCACCATAACTTCCTGTAATAAATGACCACCATAACTTCCTGTACTCAATGACCACCATAACTTCCTGTAATCAATGGCTACCATAACCTCCTGTAATGAATGACCACCATAACTTCCTGTAATCAATGACCACCATAACCTCCTGTAATCAATGACCACCATAACTTCCTGTAATCAATTACCACCATAACTTCCTGTAATCAATTACCACCATAACTTCCTGTAATCAATGACCACCATAACTTCCTGTAATCAATGACCACCATAACTTCCTGTAATCAATTACCACCATAACTTCCTGTAATAAATGACCACCATAACTTCCTGTAATCAATGACCACCATAACTTCCTGTAATCAATGACCACCATAACTTCCTGTAATCAATTACCACCATAACCTCCTGTAATCAATGACCACCATAACTTCCTGTAATTAATGGCTACCATAACCTCCTGTAATCAATGACCACCATAACTTCCTGTAATCAATGACCACCATAATCTTCTGTAATCAATGACAGGGTGAGGGTGGTCGGGTACGCAATGGTAACGCACTCGCCTTTCACAAAGCCGATCGGGGTTCATTCCCAGAACGGACGTGAAAAGGTAAGGGTCACCTGCCCGACCACGTGGGTTTTGCCCGGGTACTCCGGTTTCCTCCCACAATAGACCCCTCGCGCGCTTACATCCGGGCCATCAAGAGTGATTAGTATAAGTTAACATAACTTGTAAAATAAATAAAGTTTATATTTATTTATCAACGATATCTGATCTAATCAGAGAACCTGTCTGATCTAATCATCGACCCTCTCTGACCTATCACAAACCCTGTCTGATCTAATCACAGACCCTGTCTGATCTAATCATCGACCCTCTCTGACCTATCACAAACCCTGTCTGATATAATCATCGACCCTGTCTGACCTATCACAAACCCTGTCTGATCTAATCAGAGAACCTGTCTGACCTATCACAAACCCTGTCTGATATAATCATCGACCCTCTCTGACCTATCACAAACCCTGTGTGATCTAATCATCGACCCTCTCTGACCTATCACAAACCCTGTCTGATCTAATCAGAGAACCTGTCTGACCTATCACAAACCCTGTCTGATCTAATCATCGACCCTCTCTGACCTATCACAAACCCTGTCTGATCTAATCACAGACCCTGTCTGACCTATCACAAACCCTGTCTGATCTAATCAGAGAACCTGTCTGACCTATCACAGACCCTGTGTGATCTAATCACAGACCCTGTCTGATCTAATCACAGACCCTGTCTGATCTAATCACAGACCCTCTCTGATCTAATAACAGAACCTGTCAGATCTTACCACCAGCCTAATCTAATCACAGATCCTGTCTGATCTAATCACAGACCCTGTCTGATCTAATCACAGATCCTGTCTGATCTAATCACAGATCCTGTCTGATCTAATCACAGACCCTGTCTGGTCTAATCACAGATCCTGTCTGATCTAATCACAGATCCTGCCTGATCTAATCACAGACCCTGTCTGGTCTAATCACAGACCCTGTCTGATCTAATCACAGAACCTGTCTGGTCTAATCACAGACCCTGTCTGATCTAATCACAGAACCTGTCTGATCTAATCACAGACCCTGTCTGATCTAATCACAGACCCTGTCTGATATAATCACAGACCCTGTCTGATCTAATCACAGAACCTGTCTGATCTAATCACAGACCCTGTCAGATCTAATCACAGAACCTGTCTGATCTAATCACAGACCCTGTTTGATCTAATCACAGAACCTGTCTGATCTAATCACAGACCCTGTCTGATCTAATCACAGACCCTGTCTGATCTAATCACAGAACCAGTCTGATCTAATCACAGACCCTGTCTGATCTAATCACAGACCCTGTCTGATATAATCACAGACCCTGTCTGATCTAATCACAGAACCTGTCTGATCTAATCACAGACCCTGTCAGATCTAATCACAGAACCTGTCTGATCTAATCACAGACCCTGTTTGATCTAATCACAGAACCTGTCTGATCTAATCACAGACCCTGTCTGATCTAATCACAGAACCAGTCTGATCTAATCACAGAACATGTCTGATCTAATCACAGACCCTGTCTGATCTAATCACAGACCCTGTCTGATCTAATCACAGAACCTGTCTGATATAATCACAGAACCTGTCTGATCTAATCACAGACCCTGTCTGATATAATCACAGACCCTGTCTGATATAATCACAGACCCTGTCTGATCTAATCACAGAACCTGTCTGATCTAATCACAGACCCTGTCTGATCTAATCACAGACCCTGTCTGATCTAATCACAGAACCTGTCTGGTCTAATCACAGAACCTGTCTGATATAATCAGAGAACCTGTCTGATCTAATCACAGACCCTGTCTGATCTAATCACGGACCCTGTCTGATCTAATCAAAGACCCTGTCTGGTCTAAACAGAGACACTAACTGACCTCATCAGATCCTGCACGACCTTATCAGAGTCCCTGTCTGTTATCTATATATGTCCTCTCTCAGCAAGTAATCCAAATATTGAGCAATTAAATTGTTATATATCAATGATCAATTTCATTCCTATTAGTTCATTCCTGGTAATCCACGTGACCAGGGTATAATGACAAAAAACAGCGAAGTGATAGTGATTACATGTAAAAAAACATGATTACTTCTGTACTAGTTGTATTGTAAGTAGCACAGGGAGACCGCTCACATGCTTCAGGTCAACAAGAATGATTAATATACAAGCTTAAAACTTGTTTTTGTTGTAAAATAAGTTATATTCATTCATTCAGTGTTAACTAATCACGATAAACAGGCCATATTTAACTTAAAAATAGTTTACATTGACAACCTACACAGCCAACTATTAACAATATCCAGAATTAGAAACAAATAAGTGTGATCCCCGATAAGCTATAAGGCATTAAGAAATAGGAATCTATATTGTTTAACTGTCCTGCAGCCCGTAGTTGGTATGTAGCCATATGGGGCTTTTTGACAGTTTAAATACAATGAGTAATTAAGATTAAAACATTAAAAAAGTTTAAATCTCACAAAATTAGACATTTAATGATGTTAGTTAGTTTACTGAGAGTTTTTATAATCAGGCGCCCAACATCATTTGACTATATTACTAGGACTTGTAATAGACGTGCTTCAAACGTTTCAAAGGAATTCCTGAATTCCTTGAAAATATGATTTATAAATTCACTGGTTTTCCTTTAATTTTTGTATAAGCCGGTAGCTACCCCATTGAACAACATACAGAAGGCCTGACACTTGCTATTCAAACTAATTGAGGTTAAGCATCTCTCTAAAGACTTTATCACAATAGTGTGGAACAGAACCTGATCTCAGCTCCCTCACAAACAACAAACCTGTTAGGGATTACCTCTGATACCTTAGATCTAAATTAAAATGTAGGATTCGCTACAAACTATCACAGTGCCACCATTCTATTATTTTGTGATAACTTCAATATGTAGATCTCGAGAAAAAGAGAAAAATGTGGAGAATACATCTAGTAACCATACAGATCTTACATCTAAAATATGAATTATATCTGTTTGGCGGATGGAAGTCATTTGATAATATTTGTTACTCGTTAAATTTTTCTTGATGACATGACTAGAAGGAAATCTAAGCAATCTGTGATATATATTGATAAATAATATATTTGTTCTCCACTCCAAAAATGGTGAAGAGGGAAAAATAAACAAGATCAAATATCACATTCAAAATCACTAATAAATCAGCACTGAGCAGTATTTTCATAAAAATAACAGATAACTGCTGCCAGCACAGATTTATCCATAGATAAATAAAAACATTTGTATGATAAAAACATTTGTCTGTGATTGTGTAAGAGTTGTCTCCCTGTACAGTCTGTGTAAGTAATCGCCATGTACAGTCTGTGAAGAGTAGTCTCCCTGTAATAGTCTGTGTAATAGTTGTCTCACTGTAATAGTCTGTGTAAAGGTTGTCTCCCTGTAATAGTTTGTGTAAGGGTTGTCTCCCTGTAATAGTCTGTGTAAGAGTTGTCTCCCTGTAATAGTTTGTGTAAGGGTTGTCTCCCTGTAATAGTTTGTGTAAGGGTTGTCTCCCTGTAATAGTCTGTGTAAGAGTTGTCTCCAGGTAATAGTCTGTGTAAGGGTTGTCTCCAGGTAATAGTCTGTGTAAGGGTTGTCTCCCTGTAACAGTCTGTGTAAGAATTGTCTCCAGGTAATAGTCTGTGTAAGGGTTGTCTCTCTGTAATAGTCTGTGTAAGAGTTGTCTCCCTGTAATAGTTTGTGTAAGGGTTGTCTCCCTGTTATAGTCTGTGTAAGGGTTGTCTCCAGGTAATAGTCTGTGTAAGGGTTGTCTCCCTGTAACAGTCTGTGTAAGAATTGTCTCCAGGTAATAGTCTGTGTAAGGGTTGTCTCTCTGTAATAGTCTGTGTAAGAGTTGTCTCCCTGTAATAGTTTGTGTAAGGGTTGTCTCCCTGTTATAGTCTGTGTAAAGGTTGTCTCCAGGTAATAGTCTGTGTAAGAGTTGTCTGCCTGTAATAGTCTGTGTAAGGGTTGTCTCCCTGTTATAGTCTGTGTAAAGGTTGTCTCCAGGTAATAGTCTGTGTAAGAGTTGTCTCCCTGTAATAGTCTGTGTAAGAATTGTCTCCCTGTAAAAGTCTGTGTAAGGGTTGTCTCTCTGTAATAGTCTGTGTAAGAGTTGTCTTCCTGTAATAGTCTGTGTAAGGGTTGTCTCCCTGTTATAGTCTGTGTAAAGGTTGTCTCCCTGTAATAGTCTGTGTAAAGGTTGTCTCCCTGTAATAGTCTGTCTAAGAGTAGTCTCCCTGTAATAGGATGAAAAAGGGTTGTCTCCATGTTATCGTTTCGGTATTATAATAATAATCCTAGCAGCCTTGATGGTCACCTGAGATATGTTATATTGAATATAAAGGTTAAAGGATAGTTATCAAGTGTCATAAACCATAAATTGTGACACAACATAGTAAGCCATTGTCAATACCATCAAAACTATCATCCTATACTGATAATTCTTATAAAGTTTTTTCATCGGGGAAATGACCAACATTATAGTCATAAATGCAATTTTTTATTGAAAAATTACAGTACAGTTTAAAAAACCTGAATTCCCAGAGAAGAAATGTTTGACCTATTTTGATAATCAAAGAACCTCCCATGCTTCCTTTCATACTGAGAAATTGATTCTACCATACATGGTTGTTGAGAAGATTTTAAAAATTCATGTCCATCTGACCCCTTTGGCCTGCCCATCAGCTCTTTTGGGGTCAGTCAGGATCAATATGATCAAGACATCATATCCGACATCCTTAACTCATAATTCTATCCCAGTTAGAGATATTTTCAATTAAACAAATAATGCTGAAAATCTGTTTTTCCTATATAAACTATAGGAAACTATACCCCCTTCCCACAGGGAAATGTGAGACCATGGGGCCATGAAATTCATGGTAAAACACCTTCAGATGCCTCTATTTATGAAGATTATTTGATTCTACCACATCTGGGTGTTGAGAAGATTTTTGAAATCCGAGTAAATTTGACCTCCTTTGGCTCCAACCCTTAGGCCCCTGGGGTTTTGGACTGTATAATTCACAATTGTGGTTCAACTGTGGTCAGGGAATGTTTCTGCAAACTTTCACAGAAATTGGATAAGAAGCTTTTGAGAAGATGTCGAAAATGTTCAATTGTTTATGGATGCATGACACTTGACCAACAACGCCATTTATCTTACTTTATCTGAGGTACAAACATCATTGTTTAAAATGTTCCAGGTGTTCTCCTCTGTGCCTTGCTAAACATAATGGCTAATCCTACTATGTAACAGATAGGTGTCTTAATTCAGGGTGTTATTTTCACTTTTTTGTCACAGACTATTTAATGGTGAGGTTTTAAAAAAGAACAAGAGGCCCATGGCCCTTAACGGTCATCTGACGATCGATGAATGGATGGACACACCAATGGATTCCCTGATAGTTGCCTAAGAAATCTGACGAATTCAAATTTTGAACATTCCTTAAAAGTATCAGAAACATAAAAATTTAGAATAGAAAAACATATTTATTATTCAACTAGAACTTCCGATACATGGCATAGCCATTGTTGAAAATGCTAGATTGGATAATAATCTACAGAGTCTAGAGTTTTCATATTTGATATATAAGAAGCTCAGTTATTGGCTATCAAGCTTATAAAAAATAAATGTGATATTTGGTCAGATGCATATTGAGATCAATGGACATCGATAGTAATAAGGAAACGAATAGTACAATATCAACTTTGGTTAACATTCAGAAATGCAATTTTGGATAAAAAAAACTTCTCACGAACTACAGGATATGGTATTTGATAAGTAAAACGTCCATGTATTTGTGTATGAAACTTGATAGCATGAATAATTTTCCTCCCCCCCCCTTCCAAGTCACAAATCATGAAATGGATTCTTATCAATAACAAAGAGACACAATGTGGCGTTATTTGTTCAGTTGCATACTGCGACCAATTGCTATCAACAATAGTACGAAAAACATTGTGTTTGGTCAACTTCCAGTCTTCTATTTGGGTCAATATTCAAAGGTGTTTGTTTAGGTTATCAAACCTTGAAGAACTTCTCAAGATCCACATTGTTTAAAATGTTGATATTTCACATGTTAGATTTCCAGGTCATTAGCTATCAGGTTGGCTAATATGACTGACTTTGCTCTACTTTCAAGGCCACATGGATCAAGTTTGTGAAATCTCAATGGTTTATTTTCAATAACCAAAAGGTACAAGATGATGGTATTTGGTCAGTTGTATATTGCAATTAAACACTAATGATGGTTGTGAATAAATGTCAAAGGTGAACTTCTGCTTTTCGGAAAGGGTCACATTAAGAATCGTTCAAATTGTTGGCTGATAATTTCTGGTTGACTTTGAATTATGATGATGGCATGTTGGCACTTTCTTTTTGTTTAGAATATATCAAGTGCATATTCTTTGTTTTGTTTTTTAATCCGCTTTCTTACTTTTATAGGTTACTGTTGAATACATCATTCATCTATTTTTTAATACTGTTCTAATTAATTCCCCTTATTACTGTATCGTGCATCACCGTGCCCCAATATACTGTTATTTATAAAAACGTGTTTCGGCTTAACTTGGAATGATAATGCCATTGATAACTACACTAGTGACAATGGTGGGAAAATTGAAGTTTTGTAGGAAGTATTTAGCATAGAACGAGGGAATGATTCTTGCAGATATGTTGATCAAAGACACTCTAAATCAATGTTGATTTATGCCACTAGTGGAATTGCCATAATGAAGGAAATTCATCTTGGCAATTAAAATAGCATATGTATGCTGTTGAATGTATTATTACACAACAACACTGTTTTTTTCTAATAATCAGTAGAACATCATTGAATGAAAGTTCGACTTGTTTTGCATTAACGTCTAAACGATTGACAATCTTGACGTCATAAAAACGTGTTCATTAATGTTTAGCCTCTTGAACTACTTCCAAAAGTGAAGAAAATAAAGTTTTTCCCCAAATGTTTTAAGGAAAACATGACAACAATTCGGTCCTTTAGATAGGTTTTAATCGTATAAAATTCCTGTCTAGGAAAGCTAATCATTATCTGGTTAAAACAGATAAAAGCAACTGCGAAAATCTTGTTTTGCAAACAAAAATATCCCTTTGATCTTGTTTTATAAATTTGAAAACTGACAAATCAGGCAAGACACCAATTCACAATAAACGATGACGAAAATTAACAATACTGATAATATATAACATTATGAAATCATCACATAGTATTATTAAATATTATAGTTCGTTTATCAGTTGTCAGGACCTATTTTATTATCAATAGTCTGTTTTGGAGACTTAGGTACAAACAAAAGTCTTCACGGCTATCACACACTCAGGTAGTTATCAACGTACTCTTTGACGCTTCCTCCAAATTGCTGATGCCGTGTACAAGAACGGGTTGATGGCGGCATTGACTGGCAGCACAAATACCATTACCCAGGCATAGACACCATTCGGAATCTCGTATCCAATCTTTGACATCACACCTGAAAAAATAGTATTGTTTGACACTTGTTCTGAGTAGAGATAAGAAATTCATCATCCATTAGGACAACCGATAGTATACATCGAATAAAAGTTTATTATCATTTATGATACTAATTATATGTGGTAATTCCTGATCTAAGCATGAAATCTTTTGTTTTCGTACTTACGGAACCATCCTCGTTCACGACTTCCGCGAGGTCACTCAAACTCTTATATGACCATTTGTTTACGTGTGTTATTTCTGGTTACTTTATACAGATGCACTTTTGTCGGAATGTGTGTATATAACAATATATCTTAATTCTTTTGAAAGTGACCTGATGGTCGTCGTAAAGGACGTTTCGTTTATTGCTGGAAAGGCACTCAATTGAGAACGTTATAATTCAAAGCTTTGTTCTACATTTCGTAATGCGATAAGATAAGTTATTTACCCATGACACCAATAGGAAACCAGCAGCAAAAGTCTGTCGCCACCACCAGGAAGAGGGTTCTAGCTACAGTCAGGTCTCGTTGTCGAGTCTGTGATGAAGCTACCCGACCCCCACCACTTGTTACAAGGCTTTTAAACATGCAGAGTTGGCCTATGGCGATGATAACGAAAATGAAACTGTTCAGGCAAACAAACACTGCAAAAGAATAACCCGAACCAGGTTGTTCGTCACGTGTCAGTGGTAAGGCAAGACACACTCCTGACTGAGAATAATATTCTCCCTTGAAGTAGAATTGCATAAAAACAACAGGGATGACAGCGACTGTGACAGCAAACAACCACAGGAACAATGAGATGATGCATGCTTGCTTCCCGGATATATTTCGCCGAGAAAGACGAGACATGGGAAATACTATGACAATCACTCTATCTATTGTCACCATAAGAATCAGAAACGTCGACATTTCACTAGAAATATTCGACAGAATTCCAGCTATGGTACATACAATATTGTTTCTCCAATCCTGATCATTCCACGCATATACATCTCGATAATGTATATCAAATGATCCTATAATCATGAGATAGATACCCATGAGAAAATCAGACATACTTAAATTCAATACAAAAATCGAATAACTTGTTGTAATATTATCTCTATCGATAAGAAGTCGGTAAAACATGACAGTAAAATTTCCAATTATAGAGCAAAAGCCAATAATCCAGAGAAAAACTCTAAGTAAATCTGAACCTATCAAATTTTTACACGAGGATATCACATCTCCTTCTGATTTGCAGGCTGCTTCTTCAAACCAGCAATGCATTAATTTAGATGGATCCTTTACACATTTATCGTCAGGAACCGACTTAGGTTTAACACAACACATAAAAGGAGTATCGGTCAGTAAAACAGCCAGATTGTCTAAACCTTCAAACATGTGTTGCTTAACTCCCAGTTTGTTACCAATGATATTCAAAGTATTTAAATTACTAGAGTTAGTGAATGTACCCGCAGGCAAAGTTGCAAAATTATTGTATGATATATCGAGCATTTCAACAGAAGGAGGTAACATAGGTAGAACAGATAAAATTTCCGTTAAGTATGATTATCCTTATATTAAAAAAAACAGTAAATGAATAGTCAGAAAGGGACAGTATCCGATTGTTTCCGAGGGACAGGTACATAAGGTATTGAAGCTCATTAAACACGTTATCGGGTAGAACTGTTATCTGATTGCTAGAGAAGTCCAAACGTACAAGATAAGGGATACCGCTAAACACAGAATCTGGTAGAACTGATATATGATTGTTAGATAAGTTCAAATATTTAAGAACAGGGATACCGCTAAACACAGAATCTGGTAGAACTGATATACTATTGTTAGATAAGTCCAAATATTCAAGAACAGGGATACCGCTAAACACAGAGTCTGGTAGAACTGATATATGATTGTTAGATAAGTTCAAATATTCAAGAACAGGGATACCGCTAAACACAGAATCTGGTAGAACTGATATTTGATTGTTAGATAAGTCCAAATATTCAAGAACAGGGATACCGCTAAACACAGAATCTGGTAGAACTGATATTTGATTGTTAGATAAGTCCAAATATTCAAGAACAGGGATACCGCTAAACAGAGTCTGGTAGAACTGATATATGATTGTTAGATAAGTCCAAATATTCAAGAACAGGGATACCGCTAAACACAGAATCTGGTAGAACTGATATATGATTGCTAGATAAGTTCAAATACACAAGATCAGTGAGACCATGAAATGTATCTATTGATAACTGATTTATCTTATTATAAGATAAATTTAGATGTACAATACTTGACATGTCGCTGAACACGCCTTCAGGAAGTAACATAATGCCGTTATTAGATAGATCTAATGACCTGAGGCTTTGTAAACCTTTGCTGAATGTTTTGTATACATTGTATTTATCTTTAATGACTAAATAACTAATCTTCGATAGTTGTAATCCCGGAGATAGTAAATGGTTCCACGTGGTATTGGAAGGGAAGCGTGCAGTCGCCAAGAAAGGGTCTCTGAAGTTGACTGTGAGACCAATACACATACAAATTGGTTGGCACGGATGGACACATGCAGACTCGTCATCGGAATCTGGACACTGGCTCTTATTGTCACATACTTCTTGTAGAGGAATGGTGTGTCCGTTAGGGCAGTGATATGTTCCTGCACAATTGTATAGTCCTGAAACAAGGACGATTTAATGTACTTTCATACAAAATCAATAATCGACGACGATACCGATGATCTGTTTGAAATATACAACAAAGTATCAACCCTTTACACTACAGACATATACTTAATATCAAAAAGTTTGATATTCAACCTAGTAAGCAGTACGTCTCCATTAGCAATGGTATGCGTCAATTACCGTATTTAGTGAGAAGGCAACTGATAATGTACTCATGACGGCATGTTTGTCTATTTTTAGACGTCTGATTATTTTCATGTTAATGAAATTGAAATAAATCGAAATATTTTAAAGTATAATCTATGTTTTCATCACAGTGAAATAATCATCTCTCACACCTACCACAGTTGTTGTCTTCTGTTTCCTGTCTCTGGCATCGAATGTCACATCTGTAGCTGACGTGCTGACAGAACGTACTTGGACACTTAGACCACTCAGTGAAGCCATGTCCTTTTCTTCCTAATGTAAAGATTTGAAATGAAGTTATTGTACTCGATGATTTAACAGGAATAAAACTCTGATTTCACGTAAATTAATGTCGAATGAAAGAATTAAAACGAAGAATCATCAATCTAATAAGAATCGATAATCGATCAAAAATCTGCGATGATCGATGCCTTTCATAAATAGTACGTTCATATATAGACATGTTTGTTGATAACTTCTGAGATCTATTCCCATGCTCAGGATTCTTGGTGCGAGTAGCATTCAAACGCCGAATAAATAACGTGATTCATCTTCCTCTACTCGAAGTAAATTTTAGAACGTGTCTTCTTGAGGTTTCGACGTAATTTACAATTTTCATTTTGGCGAGGTATACGCACGATCAATTTGTGGACGGAGAGGATATAGTTTTACTATCGCATTCAATTGATCAATCAAGCGTTTTATTCCATATCGAATGAATAGAAAGTAAATATTGCTGATGTTTTTTTTTTCATATTCAATAATAGCAATGTCGTTTTGTAATGTTCTTATTTTAAAAGGAGAAAACAAGTTTCTTTTTCTTTTTTAAAAAACTTTTTTTTATTTCTATCTTTACAAACATTCCTGATACTAATTTAAAAAATATATGAAAGCTTACAAGTCACTTATTTCTCTTAAATAAACACGATTAAAGGACAAAGAACATTATTTCCCAGCGAATATGACGTAATGATAGTTGTAAATCACGAGACTCCATCCCGCCCCTACACCTACGTGACTGACCTACGAGATACGCCAACCAATAACTGATTCTTCTTAACATGCATTTTGAGTGGACAATAACGAGACTGAAAGACTTGCTACCTTACTGGTGCTCTCCTGTCGATATTCGGCCACCATAATGCTAGTCATGGAGCAGAAAAAATATCATGTTCTATTCATTATTCTTCTAATATTCAATAGATTTTTCATTCATTACTAACTCAATGAGATTTATTTTTCATATATTTGTAAGTAAAATAGTAAAAGGCGTAAGGATATGAATACATGTGTAAAATATCTGTTTACACTGATCATATTTACAAATAACCTTATGCCAGAAAAAAAATTAACGAACAGAATAGTTTATAGTTATTGTTGTCAACGGTTGAATGTGAAGTGATCGGTTGGTGCATTTGGCTTAGCAGATGTACTGTTAACACGATGACGCCAAATTTGCGGAACGTGCAGACAAAGAGTTTTCTACTGCAAATAGTAAATACAAATACCATGGGTTGGGGATGCAGGTAAAGTGCTATCCAGAAATAGAAAGTTCACAATAGCGAAATTCAAATCATTAAGCATACAGTTTGGTGAAGTCTTCCATTGTATGAACATATCAAACATACATATATACCTATCTCCACTTGAAAGATTCGTATTGACAACTTCTGAGGAATCTATTGTCACATGTCAATGCCTCTCCACGATGTCCGTCGTTTTATCGATCTACTTTTGTAAACAACTACCTTTACCATTCAGAGAAAGACGTTAAGAATTTCAGGTATTACACGAATAATCAATATACTCTACAATTTAGACAGATTACCCATGCTGTGTAGCCTACATCCTGACCCACATCTATTAAACACTAGAATGGAAAGTAGGCGGAGACTCTACGTCATCAATGGTTGAAGGGAGCGATTTGATTGACTAAACACGTGTGAGGGACCGTTTCGAACAGAAATACAAAGATAATTAAAGCAAGAATCCGCATGACATTGCATAATCAACAGCCCGGTGACAAAATCAGGGTATTAGCTATATTCACCCAATAACATTCTGTTAGAACAAAAAAGACGATAAGTTAATAAAAATGTCAACGCTCAACAATATTCATTATGACACTTTACTGTGTATATGGAGTGTGTTTAATATGTCAATTTTGACAATACAGTTGACGTCATCAATTCATGAATAAAGTCAACGTCATTCCGAGTATCTACTCATATGTTGCCAAGCAGAGACAGTTGAAATCATGTCATTGTTTAGTTTTAGACTGAAGCATCTTTCTCACTCTTAAAAAAAACCTTTTTGGTGACTATGCGGTTTTGAGATCCTAATATCAAAGTGAAAATCTGGGCAATTCTCTGTTATTCCAACATATTTGTATTTAAAAAAGGATTTGTTGTAAAAATTATAGGCACGGCAATTACGTAAAAGTGATTTTATGCAGAAGCATGATTCGTTAAAGTATGTTTGCTATTGAACGTATTCGGACACCTGTATCTAAAAACAAACAAAACTTAAATAAATGAAAAAGTTGAATAGTTCTCCTCAATTTTAAAGTTACATTTTAAAACTTGTTTTTTTCAAAAAGCTATCAACAACAAAATTCGAAAATTCACCCTGGGACCGTATTGAAGAAATTTCAGTAAGATATTGCGTTATTTAATATTTCAAATTTATTCTTTTCTCCTTAAAGTGGTATTTATAGAAATTTAAAGAAAGTGTAGTTGAGTCTAGATTTCATGCGTGAGCATGAGAATATTTTCATCTGTCCTGGCCCTAACTTTGATGTAATTTGCAATTTATGCTACAATAAAATTTAATCCTTTCTCGTGTTGGCTTATTACCGTACAAAATATATATTATGTTTCTTCTTTTCCGCTGATCTCTTCAACATCTGTATCCATTGTTCAATACTAAACAATCCAGCAAAATCACGAGTAGACAAACATATTATATTTCATACATTTAAAACAGGTATCAAATTAACGACATAAAAATGGATATACTACAATACTGTTCAATATGATGGAGTTATCATGCTGTTTTTATCAATATCTTCTGCATCTTAAAGAACGTATACACATGTCCACTGATTCTAGAATGTAAAGCACGAGTATATATGTGTTAAAGTATCGTGAGCACAACTGCCAGATAAGATCGCACATTTTGTGCAGTTTAGTAAATATAGTTGACTAGTATAACGGAATAAACATTAAACGGAAAACAGGTGTAGTTATTACAAAATAACGATCACACGAATATTACAACTAATTGGTTATAAACACAACACATAAGATTTACCTAGTATTTAGTATATTATTTTGTTTACAATAATATAGAAGTAATGAAAATAAAATGACCTTTGTAGCGGTAAGAGATTCATTGCCGAGACAAAAGGAGATGTCCATTTAATGTTTACATATATAATGTATATATAATGAGTGTCCTTACACTAAAGCTGGTCCAGTTTTTCTGCATCGTGAGCAAATCGCACATCTTGTTACGTTGTGTGATACCACAACTGTATAAGTGCACTTTAGAAATAATACCTTTATAATACCAACATAAAGAAATGTCACTTTACATTATTCTGTGTGATAAGTGAACTGATTGTCTGAATCAGTAATTCTAAAACCATATATAGCTCATACCATTACCTGGTTCTTTGTAATACTAGTTTCACTTATAAATTGATGCCGTATATACTTAAATAGCCATGAGATAATTCTTTACCTTTCTTTAGGATACCATCGCTTAACCTTTGATAACCTTTGATAATATTACCTTCTGGCAGTGGCTCCTTCTGGTCTACAGAACGATTTCTTCTGATGTTTTCGATGGCGTCAGCATGTGTCGAAAGTCTTTCATCAAACATTTTATTCTTTCCATGGTTGAGGTCACGAACAAAATTCTGCCTCTCGCCTAAGTGTTTTATTGAGTATGCGCCATGGTTTAATTCACAAATGATTGCAATAAAATATGGCACCAAAAGCTTGAAAATGTTCATAGTGAAGTACTCTTACTCTTAAATGTAGTCCTGATGGAGTTAAATGAGTTAAAACAGTTTATGCTAAAACGCAAGTAAACATGTAACAGATGAATATATCAGCGTCCTGTATAGGGTACCATTGCAATGGCCACGTACTGTTAACAACGTCCCGGGCGTTTGCTTTTAAACATATCAATGATTAATATCTAAGCTTATTCGCCAGAAATGATGGATATTAATTTGGTTCATTTGACATATTAAAGCCATTGGCTTATTTTGATAAAAATATATAATCTGCCTACAAAGCTATTAGATGGTTAGAAGCGTGCGGAGTGTCCTATTGTTGGTGGAAACCGGAGTACCTGCGGAAGACCCACATGGACGAGCAGGTCATCCTATACCCTTTTTCACGTCCGCTCTGGGAGAATCGAACATGTTAATAAGGACACATATCTAAGCTTATTTCATAAGGAATGTAAAAAGATTAATTAAAAAAAAATAAATAAAGATAATAATAATGATGTGCTGTTATTTACCTTAACAAGGTAACAAAGTACTTGATAAAAAAAAAACGTCTATTAAGAATGATAAGTAAGAAAAGTGATAGGACAGATGTAAATTATAAAACCATACGTCAGTCATTACGTAAATGGGTAAACAGGTGTAAGTGCTCTTTTCATTACATTCCAGTTCAGTTGTTGTCAGGACTTATATTTCCATCATACACTTGTAATGGCGATACTTGCACAATGCGTGCACAATGGAATAATTGGACGAAATTTGTTATAACATAGAGTACATGTTTGTCCGCACGGTGTGGCGACATATCATACATCTTGTTGAAATAGAATTAGAAATGACCTGTGAACACATGTGGTGTAGAGTTTATCTATTTTCGTGGTATAGTAAAACTATGTATATTTCCTAAGTCATATATCTATAGGTTAGGCACATATAGATCTATCACGTACATACCAGTTATATACACTCGTATTTAAGAATAGTTTGTTTACACGTGACCAGTATTAGCATACTCTCATGCATATCGTATAAGCATTATCTATGTTAGCACTACATGAGCGTCTCTTTTTGTTTCGGAAATTAATTATCCAAAATCCCTTACGTCAAATAGGAAATTTCATTTTCATTACTCTCATTTTTCTTTTATTCATAAACATTGTTACACTGGCAACCTAGACAATACGGACATGTCACGCAAATACTGGTATACTGGTAGTTGTTGTTGCTGGAGTCAAAAACTCGCTACCCTCTGAGGTGTTAAACTACACAAAGTCTAATTAACACAGGGTCCAATGGTATCTCGAAAAATGTTGAAATCACCGATTGATATCTATTATGTCTATGCTCGCTATATTAAGCCACATTTTTACGAGTTTTTCGTTTGATTTTCAATTCGAAATACTAGTCAACCGTTTGAATAAAACCGTAGGCACTACATTAGGATCTCCAAGTATTACTGCCCTTAGTTTACTCTGTCAGTACATCTTATATATCATGTTACTTTTGTTGGAATTGTCCTCTTGTCCATCCTCGTCTGCCCGAAAACATTGTTTATTATCTATGTTGACAAGATATGGTTTCCTTGCCTCTGTGTTCAATGTCGTACTAATAACAAATGTATTCATTAAAGGTCTTTAAAGAAACTTTACAACTTGATGGCGTTTCAGGTTAAAACAATCAGCTCTTAGATAGATGAGGATGTTGCCGGCCACAACTGTTATAATATAAATTGACATGCTGTTAAGGGTTTCCATAAGACGTTGTATAATGGTATTCCATGTTATTTTATTACCTTGTATAAGTGAATATCTTAGTAAATGTTAAACAGTTCTAGAAACAAAGTGGTTAATTAAAGAAAATAAAGTCTAGTTGATTAATTACTTAAAGCGTTTATATATCCAATACCTTCTTATACATTGTACATTGTGAATCAAATTGATATCAATGAAATAACACGAGAGATACAAACAATTCTGTCATCAACTAATGGCTGCATTTTCCATCTCTAACAAACAATATGCTGTTATACCACATCAGAAAAAACCGGATTTTTCATATTTGTTTTGAACAGCATCATGTTATATATAAATTCCCTGCCACGAATTAAATCAATGCTACAGTATAGAAATATAGTTCTTAATTGTTTGTACTATGGATTATTACAATTATATATATGTAACATTGATGAAACTGATAAGTAAGATTTTTCCATCCACAATTTTGAAAAACACAGTGTAATATGACCCCTCGTTAAGACCTCACATCTATCAATTGTAGATTTTCCGAAATGATATGTACTAATATACAATAAAAAATCCCAAACGCTTCGTTCGCTTTTTATTACCAATTCACAAAACAATATTTATTGTTATTCTAATCAACTACAGACTAATCATCTAAGGCATTTATTTTCAACTACAGACTAATCATCTAAGGCATTTATTTTCAACTACAGACTAATCATCTAAGGGATTTATTTTCAACTACAGACGCAAGACAAATGTGAAAAATACCAAATGTAAGCAGAAGTTTGAAATTCCTGACAAACTGATTTTAGTTAACTCATGTAAGAAATCAGGTTCGTTGATGAGATTGAAACTGATGATATTGTCGATGTCAATTGTTCTTATACATTTGTAGATATAAATTAAGTAAATTCGAGACAAACTTGCACTGTTTCCTAATCTCTATTCATATTCGATATTGTTGCTCATGGCAAGGTTCCAATCAGAAAAAAAAATCGAACAGATTAATTTTCGATTCGTTAGCGTTTCTGGTCATAACCATCTGGTTGTGAATTTAATAACTTAATGTTACAATTTATATTGTATATTTTATGAACATATAGGAGACAGGAATCAGGATACTGCCAAATAGACATTTTGTTATAATATACCACGTTGTTAGACAAATTTGTATTACGTTCAGTAAATGTCAAAATATCTGGTTTGTTAAAATGGATAGAAAGGGGATTCCCCAGTGATTAATCATATCCAGGAGTCCGAAACCTTTTATGTGTTGTGATTCGATATCAAACGATAGAAGAGGGCTTGTAAAATGTTGTTTGAAATCTAAGTTAAATGATATATTAACATACATGTATTTTATATTGGAGTTGTAATTTCCCGTGCTAACGTTGATGAGTGAAGATCTCTCAAAGAAAAGATTTCTCAGTGAAGATCTCTCAAAGTAAAAATTTCTCAGAGTGAACATCTCTCAAAGTAAAGATTTCTCAGAGTTAAGATCTCTCAAAGTTAAGATTTCTCAGAGTGAAGATCTCACAAAGTAAAAATTTCTCAGAGTGAATATCCCTCAAAGTAAAGATTTCGCAGAGTGAAGATCTCTCAAAGTTAAGATTTCTCAGAGTGAAGATCTTTCAAAGTAAAGATTTCTCAGAGTGAAGATCTCACAAAGTAAAGGTTTCTCAGAGTGCAGATCTCACAAAGTAAAGGTTTCACAGAGTGCATATCTCACAAAGTAAAGGTTTCACAGAGTGAAGATCTCTCAAGGTTAAGATTTCTCAGTGTGAAGATCTCTCAAAGTAACGGTTTCTCAGAGTGAAGATCTCTCAAAGTTAAGATTTCTGAGAGTGAAGATCTCACAAAGTAAAAATTTCTCAGAGTGAAGATCTCTCAAAGTAAAGATTTCTCAGAGTGAAGATCTCTCAAAGTAAAGATTTCTCAGAGTGCAGATCTCACAAAGTAAAGGTTTCACAGAGTGCAGATCTCACAAAGTAAAAGTTTCTCAGAGTGAATATCCCTCAAAGTAAAGATTTCGCAGAGTGAAGATCTCTCAAAGTAAAGATTTCTCAGAGTGAAGATCTTTCAAAGTAAAGATTTCTCAGAGTGAAGATCTCACAAAGTAAAGGTTTCTCAGAGTGCAGATCTCACAAAGTAAAGGTTTCACAGAGTGCAGATCTCACAAAGTAAAAGTTTCTCAGAGTGCATATCTCACAAAGTAAAGGTTTCACAGAGTGCAGATCTCACAAAATAGATTTCTCAAAGTAAAGATTTCTCAGAGTGAAGATCTCTCAAGGTTAAGATTTCTCAGAGTGAAGATCTCTCAAAGAAAAGATTTCTCAGTGAAGATCTCTCAAAGTAAAGATTTCTCAGAGTGAAGATTTCTCAAAGTAAAGGTTTCTCAGAGTGAAGATCTCTCAAAGTTAAGATCCCTCAGAGTGAAGATCTCTCATAGTGAAGATTTCTCAGAGTGAAGACCTCACAAAGTAAAGATTTCTGAGAGGGAAGATCTCACAAAGTAAAGATTTCTCAGAGTGAAGATCTCACAAAGTAAAGATTTCTGAGAGGGAAGATCTCTCAAAGAAAAGATTTCTCAGAGTGAAGATCTCACAAAGTAAAGATTTCTGAGAGGGAAGATCTCTCAAAGTAAAGATTTCTCAGAGTGAAGATCTCACAAAGTAAAGATTTCTCAGAGTGAAGATCTCTCAAAGTAAAGATTTCTCAGAGTGAAGACCTCTCAAAGTAAAGATTTCTCAGAACAAATATGTGTAAAATTTCAGTATCTATCACGAGTGCACAGCAACGGTGAACGATAAAAGAAATAGTAAACACACTATAAACTATTATATTTACACATATATTTTCATACACAAAATAGCCAAATTACTGGCATATGTAGAATAGATATGAGGAAGCTGACTAGACTTTTCGTGGACAATACTCACTCATTTAAACATCGCAGTACGCGACAAAATATAGTCGTTATTAAATAATTTAAAATATGTAAACGCAAAAATAATGTAAATTTATTTCTATAAAAAATGTTATTTATGCATGTGACTAAGCGACAAACTTTACTGTAAAACGTTTAGAGAGTTTAATCTGTGACAGGAAACATCAAGAGGATACCAACATGGCAACATAATCATAATTCAAACTCGAATTCCATAAAACTAGGGCAACTTATGAACAAAAGAAAGATTTACACGGAGACTCGAGAAAAAGTACAATGAAAATAAGACCAGACGTTTCGGAAAAATACATCACCCCTGTTAACCTTGGTCAATCAAAGTAAGTAATGTCATGTTCTCAAATGAGAACAAGGTACACACCAACGGAGCCAACAAGCAAACTAACGAGCATCAAATATATC
The DNA here is from genome assembly GCF_031769215.1 of Ylistrum balloti. Taxonomy (NCBI): domain Eukaryota; kingdom Metazoa; phylum Mollusca; class Bivalvia; order Pectinida; family Pectinidae; genus Ylistrum; species Ylistrum balloti. The sequence continues at coordinate 158,494 of NW_026782501.1, forward strand.
CAGAAAAAAAAAGAAATAAAAAATTTAGTAATGAGATCACTATGGCGACCATGAAACTTCTCCATAATTTTCATCAACCAGCATCTTTTGAACCGATTTTTATCTGGTAAACGATTTAGAAGTAATTAAAAGGAATTGAAACAGAACCCTGTAATTTGAAATTGAAAAGGACTGAAGGACTGATTGTTGGAGCAGAATGTTCTCCGCGACGTCGTTATACACGACAGTGATCGTCTGCTCGAAACAGGGTTTACTGGGACTCATCATTAAACAAGACCCATCTCCACTGCTTCAATTGGAATATTCCTGGGGCTTGTGTCGCTTCCCAAACCGCACGGCGCTGGCGACGAGCAGCGGTGAGTGGGAGACTTAAAAACTTAATGTTACAATGTATATTTTATGAACATATAGGGGACATAGGAATCAGAATACTGTCTAATAGATATTTTGTTATAATATACCACGTTGTTAGACAAATTCGTGTTACGTTCAGTAAATGTCAAAATATCTGGTTTGTTAAAATGGTAGAAAGGGGCGTGTGTCGCTTCCCAAACCACGCGACGCTGGCGACGAGCAGCGGTAAGTGGCAGACTTAAAAACGGGTGAAGTTCCCGCAGACCAACTTCCCACAATCGAGTACCTGTTGTGTGAAGGGCAGATTCAGTTGGCAGTAAGGTGCCGATTGCACAAATGCGCGAGACGAATACCATGTCCTGATGTTGTGACGTCACACGCTAATACCCAGACCAAGGTCTGTCAGCAATCCGTGTTATTTTATATCAATCCCTATATAACACGTACATGTAAAATAATAACCTCTCTTGCAGTTACTTTCAAATTAATTAATCGCTTCTGAGGTTTGTTCTGTCTCTGTGTGGGTACATGTTGTGTAATGATATATCAATGGTATACGCCCCTGTGGAGCCCGAACTTATATGTATATATAAACATGTCTGTGTTTGTGTAGCAGAGGTCATTATTTATTTAAATGACTCCGCTAGGAATCGAACCCGAGACCCCTGGCTTACAAGTCTGCCGCTCAACTGATCGAGCTAAATAGAAGTTTTCTCTAGCCGAGTGGTATATTGCGGCTAGTATTTTACCAGGGCTACATCACCTCCAGGAGATAACTCGTCACCGAGTTTCCGGAATTTTACAGAGATACTTGTGACTGAAATGTCGCTAATTATTCACGAGTTCCTACATAGGCGCCAATGCAACAGAGGTCATTATTTATTACAATGCCTCCGCTAGGATTCGAACCCGGGACGTCTGACATATGAGTCTGATGCCCAACCGATCGCACTATAAAGGAGTTCACTCTAACCGAGCTATTGTCGCTATTATTAACATATACCAAGGTCACGTACTCCACCTCAAGAAAATAACTCGTCCTCGAGTTTCCAGGGGGTTACATCGCTACTTCATCCTTCATACTCCAGGGGTTATGTTCACTTCCGCTCTCTGTGCCCCTGGGACCATCCTCGATACTCCAGGGGTTATGATCACTTCTGTTCTCTGTACCCCTGGGACCATCCTCGATACTCAAGGGGTTATGTTCACTTCCTCTCTCTGTGCCGCTGGGACCATCCTCGATACTCCAGGGGTTATGTTCACTTCCGCTCTCTGTACCCCTGGGACCATCCTCGATACTCCAGGGGTTATGTTCACTTCCGCTCTCTGTGCCCCTGGGACCATCCTCGATACTCCAGGGGTTATGTTCACTTCCGTTCTCTGTACTCCTGGGACATGTCATGGCAAAATCGAAATCACAAGAGAAGTAATTTGCATGGTTCCAGGAGAAAGAACCTTACCAATCACAGGCTGATACGACACCCAACTCCAACGCCATTACAACATACCGTTGTGCGACCCGAGATTCGTTTGATGTAGATAAAAGAATCAAAGTCTTTTCGTCTTGTCCTCAAAGTGTCGAACATGGAACCTTCAATTCTGCCACGAGATGTTCAAGGGATGGAGAGAGCAAAATTGACTGTAACCCCGAGCGTATTGAGGATGGCGGTACTTGTGAAAGTAACCATGATATTATTCCCGAGTCCCTACGTGGACACCAATGTAACAGAGGTCATTAGTTATTCAATGCCTCCACTAGGAATCGAACCCAGAACCTATGACTTATGCGTCTGACACTCAACCGATCGAGCTGAAAAGAATGTTGCGACTAGTATTTTACCAGGGCTATTTATTTATTTATTTCGTGTATAACTCTGTCAATATATACTCGGTTACTGTGCTTTGGATGCCTCTTGTGATTATGAAGAAGTTTTATGTTGCTATGGAAACGGTATCACTTTTTAAAGTATATATACATTTTTGGGGCATATCTAAATTCTCTGTTCTGTTGATGAAATAGTGATACAAAGCTATTATCACACCTTTTGTCACAGTTAGAAATACTATATCTTATATCGGTTTATATCATATATTTTCTTTAGGAAAATAATCTTCCTTGTTAGCCTTAATGGAAGCGTAGGGAGTTCAATATCTTTATTAGAAATACTATAACATCGGTTTATATCATATATTTTTATTACGAAAATAATCTTCATTGTTAGCCTGAATGAAAGCACAAAGCTTTATACCTTTTGGTTAGAAATACTATAACATCGGTTTATATCATATATTTTCTTTAGGAAAATAATCTTCATTGTTGGCCTGAATGAAAGCGTAGGGAGTTCAATATCTTTATTAGAAATACTATAACATCGGTTTATATCATATACTTTTATTACGAAAATAATCTTCATTGTTAGCCTGAATGAAAGCACAAAGCTTTATACCTTTTGGTTAGAAATACTATAACATCGGTTTATATCATATATTTTCTTTAGGAAAATAATCTTCATTGTTAGCCTGAATGAAAGCGTAGGGAGTTCAATATCTTTATTAGAAATACTATAACATCGGTTTATATCATATACTTTTATTACGAAAATAATCTTCATTGTTAGCCTGAATGAAAGCACAAAGCTTTATACCTTTTGGTTAGAAATACTATAACATCGGTTTATATCATATATTTTCTTTAGGAAAATAATCTTCATTGTTAGCCTGAATGAAAGCGTAGGGAGTTCAATATCTTTATTAGAAATACTATAACATCGGTTTATATCATATATTTTTATTAGGTAAATAATCTTCATTGTTAGCCTGAATGAAAGCCCAAAGCTTTATACCGTTTGATTAGAAATATTTTGATATTAGGTAGGTTATATCGATTGATGTCATATTTTTTCTTATCTTATATTCAGTGTACTACCTACCCTGCTAGCTAGAACGTGAAGGGGCCGGATAATGACTTACCATGGGAGACAAACGGGATTCTCTGAGAAACTAATTTTGCAGGTAACACTATACATTTTCACCTCCAAAGATTGTACAAAAGGAAAATCAAACAAAATGGCCTTGTTGTAAAACAAGACCGTTATCCACTATGTCACCTAAAATACATTAGGAATGGAAAGTTATCAACCGTGCCATTGAAGTTTCATTGATCTAGAACTCCTCTGTTTTAGAGTTGGCTTGACTTAGCAAAAAGGCTAATTTATAGAGTTGTTTTCTAAGTAATATGATAAACTGACCCCTGAATGGCCAATGATTTGGATTATGACCGCTGGGTACGATGGACATATGTAGATTTAGTGAGAGAACGCGGTTAGCGGAAATACCGATTGTAAGTAGCCACGCCCATTTCGCTCCACACCCCTTATTAAACAAGCGTTATTAACACTGAGATTCAAATTAATTTATAGGGGACCATAAGTGTGTTCATGATCAGGGGGGAAATCGAGTGAAGATTGTTAATCTCACTGAGGCCTTTCAAAGGGGATTTTTTGCTATCAATTTTGCGAAATTACCTCCATTAAAAAAAAAAAAAAAAAACACACACACACACAGAACACAGCACATCCACGCGCACACAACTTAGATCCAAACGACATATGAACTTTGATTTTTATATAACAAAGAAAACGCAGATGTTTTATCCAGGTTTTAGGTAAAAATATATTAGCGTCTTCCATCGAATGATCTTTGAGGCTTTTCGTTAGTGTAATAAGATGAAACTTCTACACCACACAAGCCCAATTACTGGTAAAATATTCGACCTTAAAATGAAATGGAAACCATCAAACTTAACTTGCTGTTGGTAGAGGACATGTCGTTTGAATTTCTGTAAATGAATAATGATATACCAGAGACCCCGTTTGGAGCCCCCGTGTCGCGATGCGTTGATCCTTACCCCTAATGTCTCTATAACAGAGAGGTGTACATATCGATTGTAAATGGTCAAAGGACAATCACTTGTGTCTCCACCTGACCAACGGTTACATCTTCTTTTTGTGAAGTCGACACTAACACAGGATGCTGGTTTTCGTCCTTTTCGTTTTCTTTCAAGTTCAAATTGGAGGTAACAATTTTATCTATCATTTCCACCGTTAGAGTTATGTCTATTTATATATATTTTTGTTTTAATTCCATTTCATTTTACGATATATCTTTCTAACACCGATCTACTCTGTGCTATTCTACAATTTATCTTTATCAAACTTTACTTTATCTGACATTTATCTACCTTTTACTATTTATCTTAGCTTTATCCTATTTTACTATTTATCTTTTAACACCGATTTACGTTTTGATTATATCCTAAATCCGTAATCCTAAATCCGTTCTGTCGTTCTTCAGTTATATTTTCCCACTATGTAACCATTTTTTTTTGTTCTGTAATAGTTCCGGAACTTTTCACTAAATCGTATTTGTCCTTACTTTGTTGACCTTGTTCTTTTTTGGGGAACGTTGCACAAAGTTACTTGTACTGCCCAAGATTTTAACATATCTGGTGTCATTGATGGTGCTGATCACGCTTAATCTTTTGGAACACCTGATCTCATTTTCCTTGTATTTTTGTCTTTGTGCAAATTTTTCCCATCCCACCACCACCATCCCCCTCAACCCCATCCCCTCCCCCCTCACGCCTCCCCTCAACCCCTCCCCCTCACCCCTCCAATGGAATTTTAAGTTTCCATTTAGATTACGTGGTTTTCGTATTTGAGGTCAAGTCTGTGCTATCACAAACTAATTTTGATACAAGGCTGCTGGTATGTGTTTTCTTTGTTGACAGAAGAGTGAAAAGAATGTTGAGAAAAGGGACTATTTATTAATCTAACTCATCATTTTTTCTTGATCAAAATCATTAGAGGGCAGCTCTATACATCCTGTTAAAAACTTTAACTGTTAAACTGTTTGAGAAGTAGACAGAAGGACATTGATGTTTGTTAGGTAAAATATATAGGAAATAACAAATTATCGACACGCTTTACACAAAATTCTGCAAAATCGACCGTGCCAGTCATTCTTTACATGTATGTAAAGTTTTATTTTGTGAGGAATATTTTTTTTTACATTGATATAAAATTACAAACGTTGAGATAATTAGTTTAAAATCTTATATTAATTATCAATTAATATTTGATTATCGTTTCAAGTTAAACTGATAAAATGACTAGATCTACGCTAATCTCTTAGCCGATACTAGAACGTATTTTTCTTTGTGGTTGCTGAATCAGCAGTAACCAGCTTCCTTAATGCTTTGTGTAAAAAATGGATAAAAACAGTAAGTAATTTTCCTTACTTTACCCTGCCATTGAAAACTCTCCCTTTCTGTTCTAACATTAGTAACCAGCAGTTTCCCGGAGTCTTTGTTACAATAGTAGGCAAGTGTTTCCTGTGGTCTCTTTGACATAGGTAACCCATAGTTTTGCGGAGTCACTGTATCATTGGTAACCCATAGTCTCCCTGAGTCACTGTATCACTGGTAACCCATAGTTTTGCGGAGTCACTGTATCACTGGTAACCCATAGTCTCCCTGAGTCACTGTATCATAGGTAACCCATATTTTCCATGAGTCTGTGTATCATTGGTAACCCATAGTTTCCCTGAGTCTGTGTATCATTGGTAACCCATAGTCTCCCTGAGTCACTGTATCATAGGTAACCCATATTTTCCATGAGACTGTATATCACTGGTAACCCATAGTTTCCCTGAGTCTCTGTATCATTGGTAACCCATGGTTTTCATGAGTCTGTGTATCATTGGTAACCCATAGTCTCCCTGAGTCTGTGTATCATTGGTAACCCATAGTCTCCCTGAGTCACTGTTTCACTGGTAACCCATATTTTCCTCGCGCGTCTCTGTATCATTGGTAACCCATAGTTTCCCTGAGTCTGTGTATCACTGGTAACCCATATTTTCCATGTGCGTCTCTGTATCATTGGTAACCCATAGTTTCCATGATTCTGTGTATCATTGGTAACCCACAGTTTCCCTGAGTCTGTGTATCATTGGTAACCCATAGTTTCCCTGAGTCTGTGTATCATTGGTAACCCACAGTTTCCCCGAGTGTGTGTATCATTGGTAACCCATAGTTTCCCTGAGTCTGTGTATCATTGGTAACCCATAGTTTCCCTGAGTCTGTGTATCATTGGTAACCCATAGTTTCCCTGAGTCTGTGTATCATTGGTAACTCATAGTTTCCCTGAGTCTGTGTATCATTGGTAACCCATAGTTTCCCTGAGTCTGTGTATCATTGGTAACCCATAGTTTCCCTGAGTCTGTGTATCATTGGTAACCCATATTTTCCATGAGACTGTGTATCACTGGTAACCCATATTTTCCCTGAGTCTGTGTATCATTGGTAACCCATAGTTTCCCTTAGTCTGTGTATCATTGGTAACCCATAGTTTCCCTTAGTCTGTGTATTATTGGTAACCCATAGTTTCCCTGAGTCTCTGTATCATTAGTAACCCATAGTTTCCCTGAGTCTGTGTATCATTGGTAACTCATAGTTTCCCTGAGTCTGTGTATCATTGGCAACCATTGGTAACCATGTAACCCAAAATCTCTGTGTCAACAGATGATTTGTAACCAACATTTTCCCGGAGTCGTTGTACCTTTAGTAATGTATAGTTATTTTGTGTTGTTATGGTAACCCAGGCCCTCCACTCAGAAACAAACATACCCCTACACCGCTCTCTCAGACATACGGTAATGGCAGACAGTAAGGAACCTTATGTATCTGGCTATTCTATATTGAATGATTATGAATCATTTAAACACAAACTAGCTCTTATTTATTTATTGACTACGAAACTAACGCCACGTCCGTAATCTTTTAGCAGGTGAAAGTAGGCGAATGGGGAAAGGAATGTGGATGTAACAACACCCCCCTCCCCATCCCAACCTTACTGATACCACGCGACAATAATGACTAATGCTTTAACTTGTGTGAAGTCCAGGTCGTGAACTTTTCTAAACCTTTAGGACTTCCTCCCCTGTCTGAGTGTAAATTAATTCTCTGTCTGATTCACACAGCATGATAGATCAGAGTGTGTGGGAGGCTTGTTTTAGTCGATAAAGTTAAGACACCTGTATGACATCACTGAAATAGTAACGCATGGATGGTTATCATCGAAAAGTTGTCGTTCAGGCACGTTTACGAATACCTTCAATTGCTAATTGTCAATTTTTATTCCTTTTTAAGAGAATGGTTGTATCATTATCCCACTGATCTAGGACGTAATAAATCATACATCTACATCTACACTCCAGCAACTTTACTGCCCCCCCTGTAACCCCAGATACTGTCTCCCGGGTAACCTCATTTACTGTCTCCCGAGTAACCTCAGTTACTGTCTCCCGGGTTACCTCCGATGCTGTCTCCCGGGTAACCTCCGATACTGTCTCCCAGGTAACCTCAGTTACTGTCTCCCGTGTAACCTCAGATACTCTCTCCCTAGTAAACCGATTATCTGGTAAGCTCAGATACTGTTTCCCAGATAACACGAAATAAATTCTCCCGGGAAACCTCAGACACCGTCTCCTGGTTAACATAAGTTACAGTCTCATTAGTAAACTTCGATAAAGTTTATCGGGTAACAAATACCATTTCCCGGATAATCCCCAATACGTCTCACTTGGACCTTGAGATCAAACCTGTCTTTCATCAAGGATACCTACGCCTTAATTATGATGAAAATTCCGTGTCATACCCTAGGGGAGACATGAGTTTGCCCTGGACAATAGTTGTATGATTTCATAGCAATAAATTACTGACATCACGATTCAAACTCAATAACATCGTATCAACAATGCCAAGGATTTAATTATTAGCTGAGGTTAGAAAGGTCATCAACACTGTTGAGCTGGTGGTTAATTATATGATGACTTTATTGGGAGACACGCGGCAGTCCTAATGTTTGTCTACTTAAAAATCTTTACCTAAAGGTTGATGTCATAGAATTTCACAGTACTCTAGTCTTTTATACTTGTCCGTGTAAACAGATATCTATATGAAATGTGAGTGTCACACTATATATGTAAAAAGGTCCTATTTCCTGCAGTCTGTCCTGTCGTAAACACTCACGGTATGGTTTCGTCATCACTTTATGACGTCACAAACACTGGCACACTTTACACAGACACCGCAATAGACAGTGGAAATTTCGACAGATATGTAGAAAAACAACAACAAAGAAACACCAACGTATGGAAAGAATCATGACCTAAAATTCTGTTTTTTCAGTCAAGGTGTTGCAGGATGAATAGAATAATAGTCAGTGTCTTAAAATGTAAAATGCATTCTGGCATTAGTCAGAAAGTCATGAGTGCGGAAAGCTCGCCATTTTTAAAATTTCGTCATTGGCAAAATACAGCTTCGTCTATGGTGTGTTCTGAGTCAGCTAGGTTACTCATTGATATTTCTTACTGTGGTCAGTTATTGTTGTTAAACCATTCATTACAATTCATTGTTTCACTAAGTTCGTTCCGGATTAATTAAGCGGAAGTTCGTTCCGGATTAATGAAGCGCAAGTTCTTTCCGGATTAATGAAGCGCAAGTTCGTTCCGGATTAATTAAGCGCAAGTTCGTTCCGGATTAATGAAGTGCAAGTTCTTTCCGGATTAATGAAGCGCAAGTTCTTTCCGGATTAATGAAGCGCAAGTTCGTTCCGGATTAATTAAGCGCAAATTCGTTCCGTATTAATTATGCCACAAGATTTATTCTAAGTTACTGTATTGTAATACTACATGTATCTGTTTGGTCTGCTCTAGTTATTGAAACATATTTTAGTTTAAATAATATTAGTATTTAAGTTCCAACAATTTAACACAATCATGTAACGGGAGAACAGGCTGATTCCTTTCCCAAAGATTCTTATATTTGTGTACTGATTGTTAGATTGCCATAAATTTACAAACTGTTTTATCGAATTGAAACAATACAACAGGAAAACTAGACCAAAAATTGCTCTCTAATCAAAAAACTAAAAATTTTTTTTATAAAAATGTCAAATATCAGATAACAGTTAATAAATGTGAATATTAACTTGGAATCATTTCAAAGACATATTTTCTGTCTACAGGAAAATTGGTTGGATCTTTCTTAAGAATATCTTTTAGATTTTTCACTATTTGAGACAGCGATACCTACAATGGATTTCACGGGAAGTGACGTCATCAGGTTGTCTTGTGAGATAAGGTACGGAATCGGTCATCTAGTTACGAATGCATTCTAACACTGGGCACCAAGTAGCTCGCATAATATAGACCTCACTTTGATGGCACAATAAAATACTGGACATCGTAAACTTGTTGACCGACTGAAGTTTATAGCTGTTTGTGTACCAATAACTATTTATATCCCGATCGAAGTTGAGGAGCAATTTTATGCGTAATGTAAATTAAGAAACGTTAAAAGAAGCGGAACAAGCTTGTACGTGTTATTTACTTCAGGATTAACTTCACGACAAAAGAATCGCGCCCAGACCTGTTTTCTGCTCAGGTTAATTAGTGTTTTGTTTTGTTTTATTTGCTTCTTCGTGATGTTCCGGCGCGCTGTCTTGTTATTATATCTTGCATACTGTTTTTCGTTTTTTTTAATGTTTGTGTTTTATTTCAAAATAGGAAACAAACAGTGTTTTTAATTTTTCTTTTTGGGGGCGATTGGAGATTTTCTAGATTTCGCAAATAGTTTTTAAAGTGACTTGACATTTTGTACACATTTTCCATCAAATAAAGTTTTTAAAATATGTTTTGTGCTTTCGGTTTTTAAAGTGACTTGATTTTTCGGTACACATCTTTCATAAAATAAAGTTTTAAAATATGATTTGTGCTTTGGGCTCATTTGGCCCGATCAAATTTTGGATAATCTTGTTTTGTAGTTTTTCTTCGATGTCAACAAGTGTGGATCAGTTTCTCAGAACGAGGTGCTAGAACGGCAAAATCTGGTCACATTATTGTAACTTTAATACAGAATCTATGGTGTGCAGTTTAAGTCTGGACACAGAATAATTTTGTTGCTATTTCTCCTAGGAGGAACAGGGAATGGGATTGGTGCATGGTGGAGAGAAATCCTGGAATATAGTAACTTTCTGATCAACCTCTTACTTTGTGATTACATTTATTAAACTGTGTTATCTTCTACAGACTTTCGGATAATGTTCTCATAAATTTCATGATTCACGTGTTGCGATGACAGAGATAACAAATTTTACCGCCGACTTTAAAAATAACAAGGCCATTAGTCACGGAATCAAATAGAGGACATTTTGTCTTGTGAAAATACGAAGAAATGTTGAAATATTTTGCGTTGTCACTTGGCACTGTAAATTTTTAAAGTAAACATGGCGACGATAAGATCGGGACATATTTTGATAATAATGTTTGTAGACATGGAGAGTTTTATGGGTGTTTTGTTGTGATAGAAGAGACACGATCTGTAAAATTGGAAATTTATATACCTGGGCGTCGCCATTGTTCTCTTTATTGTGATGAATGGTTCCAACCAAGGTATTTGTTACCAAGCATTTACATAGTTCATCTTAATATCAACATGTATAATTAGTTTAGATGGTGACTATTTGCATTAATAAAATTTCATTATATTAAAACAGTATCCGGGTGTCTCATTGGTAACGCGATCGGGCTTACGCACAAACGATACTTTTAAAATGGTACCTAAAAAACCCAAACAAATACAGTTAATCTAGATAAGTAATGGTTTTAATGTTGAACTTACACAAATTTAAAGCAAACGGTACTTGGTTAGTCTGAGTAACAACATCCACTCTGTTCTAAGGAGAGACTTCAGTCTCGTGTAGTACAGTCACTCTGTTCTAAGGAGAGACTTCAGTCTCGTGTAGTACAGTCACTCTGTAGTAAGGAGAGACTTCAGTCTCGTGTAGTAGAGTCACTCTGTTCTAAGGAGAGACTTCAGTCTCGTGTAGTACAGTCACTCTGTTCTAAGGAGAGACTTCAGTCTCGTGTAGTACAGTCACTCTGTTCTAAGGAGAGACTTCAGTCTCGTGTAGTAGAGTCACTCTGTTCTAAGGAGAGACTTCAGTCTCGTGTAGTCCAGTCACTCTGTTCTAAGGAGAGACTTCAGTCTCGTGTAGTACAGTCACTCTGTTCTAAGGAGAGACTTCAGTCTCGTGTAGTACAGTCACTCTGTTCTAAGGAGAGACTTCAGTCTACAGTCACTCTGTAAGGAGAGTAGTCTCGTGTAGTCAGTCTCTGTTAAGGAGAGAAGTCTCGTGTAGTAAGGAGAGACTTCAGTCTCGTGTAGTACAGTCACTCTGTTCTAAGGAGAGACTTCAGTCTCGTGTAGTACAGTCACTCTGTTCTAAGGAGAGACTTTAGTCTCGTGTAGTAGAGTCACTCTGTTCAAAGGAGAGACTTCAGTCTCGTGTAGTACAGTCACTCTGTTCTAAGGAGAGACTTCAGTCTCGTGTAGTACAGTCACTCTGTTCTAAGGAGAGACTTTAGTCTCGTGTAGTACAGTCACTCTGTTCAAAGGAGAGACTTTAGTCTCGTGTAGTACAGTCACTCTGTTCTAAGGAGAGACTTTAGTCTCTAAGGAGAGTGTCGTGTACAGTCACTCTGTTCTAAGGAGAGACTTCAGTCTCGTGTAGTACTGTTCTAAGGAGAGTCACTCTGTTCAAAGGAGAGACTTTAGTCTCGTGTAGTACAGTCACTCTGTTCTAAGGAGAGACTTCAGTCTCGTGTAGTACAGTCACTCTGTTCTAAGGAGAGACTTCTCTGTTCTAAGGAGAGACTTCAGTCTCGTGTAGTACAGTCACTCTGTTCTAAGGAGAGACTTCAGTCTCGTGTAGTAGAGTCACTCTGTTCTAAGGAGAGACTTCAGTCTCGTGTAGTAGAGTCACTCTGTTCTCTGTTCTGTAGTAGAGTCACTCTGTTCTAAGGAGAGACTTCAGTCTCGTGTAGTACAGTCACTCTGTTCTAAGGAGAGACTTCAGTCTCGTGTAGTAGAGTCACTCTGTTCTAAGGAGAGACTTTAATCTCGTGTAGTACAGTCACTCTGTTCTAAGGAGAGACTTTAATCTCGTGTAGTAGAGTCACTCTGTTCTAAGGAGAGACTTTAGTCTCGTGTAGTACAGTCACTCTGTTCTAAGGAGAGACTTTAATCTCGTGTAGTACAGTCACTCTGTTCTAAGGAGAGAGAGTCACTCTGTTCTAAGGAGAGACTTAGTCTCAGTCACTCTGTTCTAAGGAGAGACATCTCGTGTAGTCAGTCACTCTGTTCTAAGGAGAGAGTCAAAGGAGAGACTAATCTCGTGTAGTACAGTCACTCTGTTCAAAGGAGAGACTTTAGTCTCGTGTAGTACAGTCACTCTGTTCTAAGGAGAGACTTCAGTCTCGTGTAGTACAGTCACTCTGTTCTAAGGAGAGACTTTAATCTCGTGTAGTACAGTCACTCTGTTCTAAGGAGAGACTTTAGTCTCGTGTAGTACAGTCACTCTGTACTAAGGAGAGACTTCAGTCTCGTGTAGTAGAGTCACTATGTTCTAAGGAGAGACTTCAGTCTCGTGTAGTAGAGTCACTCTGTTCTAAGGAGAGACTTCAGTCTCGTGTAGTAGAGTCACTCTGTTCTAAGGAGAGACTTTAATCTCGTGTAGTAGAGTCACTCTGTTCTAAGGAGAGACTTTAATCTCGTGTAGTACAGTCACTCTGTTCAAAGGAGAGACTTTAGTCTCGTGTAGTACAGTCACTCTGTAGTAAGGAGAGACTTTAGTCTCGTGTAGAACAGTCACTCTGTTCTCAGGAGAGACTTTAGTCATGTAGTATAGTCACTCTGTTTTTTTGTTTAATTTCTTTCCTTCGAATTGGAAGTAATTTTTGTATTTGATTTTTCTAGTATTTGGACAGGCAGCTACACTTACGGCGCCCGATACTCTGGAAATTGGGAAGTCAGACCTATCCATGAGATGTGAAATCTCGGATGTGACGGGGATATCCGATATCACAAGTATTCAGGTATGACGTGATCATAGAAGTCTCTGATTGGTGAAAAGATAGTTTATGTATTTTTCATAATGCTCCCATGATCCATCTTTGTTGCAAAAAGCCTTGTCGATATATATATTATACTTCCTTTGATTTTTGGTATACGGTAAACTGTGGATGAATTGTATATTCATTGTAAGGTATGTAACATTTCATATATAACTGACATTGTATCTCCATGTTTTTAATGTTTGAAAGTTACGGTTATGTGTAGGTGTCGACTACTTCAGTCAGTGGAACCTGATGTGTTTAGTCACTCATGGCATTCCGGGTAAATACCATAGACTTATTTTTGTACTGTTTTACAGAGATGATCACGGCATTCTGGGTAAATAATTTCGACTTATTATTTGTGCAGTTTTACAGAGATGCCAGGGCAACATTGGGTTCTGAGGAGTCCAAGATCGTGTCTGTTGATTATAACCGGACCATTAGCGGAAGTGTCGTTCAATGGCAGGACTCGACATTAGAATCACGCGGATCTGCTTTTGGATATCTGGACACTGTCCAGTCTACTGTGCTCGAGCTCAACCTCACCAACACTGAGTGTAACGACAGCTCTACCTACAGGTGTACCGCCTATGTGATGACGCCAGGAGGTGTGGCCGTTTTAAATGACGAAAAAATGATTGATGCCATAGGTAACATTTTTGTTGCAGACGTTGTTCTTTCAAACGTTCCTTATAATTGATATTTGATATATTGAAAGTTATCAGACAAGATGTGGTTTAAACTTCCATCGACACCGCGAAGTATATTTGTCTTCACCGTTGTAGTTCCACTCTAGCTTAAACTCCTGGCCCCACTTGTATAAAGCATCTCAACTTGAGATTTCCTCAACTCGAAATTTCCTCAGTTGATATCTCCTCGAAAACGGCTTCTATAAAATTTTCTCAAGGAACAGGAGGAAGGCATCGGCTAGGATTTCCTGAAATTCCTTGAGGAATTTTCATACAAGATATTTTCAAGGAGATATTAGCTGAGGAAAATCTCGACTTGAGGAAATTTCAAGTTGAGATATTTTATACAAGTGGGGCCTGGTCTTGATCTGTAAGACGTTTTGTATCATGTAGGTTTAAGGATCAGTTGTTAAGCATCAGTTTCTACCAGAGTAGTCGTTCCTTAACGGTCACAATACATGTTGGGGTACCGCATTCTGGGAGAGATTGGGTAAGCATCGATCTTTGTGGGAAACCATAAGTGACAGTATTCCCCCCAACATAGAACTCTCTCTTGTATTGTTGTTAAAATAATCTAGATATGATAACTGATTTTAACTTTTGGATTTTTTGAGAGAGTTTATTACTGGTTGTAAAGCTTATGTTTAATACACAAATATTTCGTGACCAGAATTGACCTGTCGATTGGTAGAGGAAGGCCTACATTTACGATACTTACATAATATTACAGGAATTCATGTTATGTATGTTTTTTCACTCACGTTTAGCTTCACCTAGTCAGATGAACCCGATAATGGCAACAGCGGTATCGGGAACGATAAATGAAAACGGACTGGTAACCAATGAAACAACTCTAAATATCACGTGCAGTGGTTCTGTAGGCAGTCCTGCAGGCAACATCCGGTGGTGCTGGAAACAAGAAGATGGAACGTACCAGGAAGTGACGTCAGCCGTTACAGAATTTCCAGCCATGGCTTCCGGAAACTGTGAATTTAAGAGGACATCCACACTCGTGTACAACGTGACAGACGCCGATACCATGACAATGTTTGTGTGTGAAGTTAACGGGACATATGCATGTGGTGGCGCCCCCTACAAAAGTGAATTCTCCATAACAACAGGTAATTAATCAAGCACAAAAGTTTACTTATATTCCGCGGAGGTATTGTGAGAAAGTTAATCAACATCAATCAAACATCGTTATTATGGAATCAATTTTACAAATACACGTATACGGATGTTGCGGTCAGCCATTCATATAGGAAAACGGTATAAGTGGTGGGTAAGGTTAAAGAATAGACACAGTGTCATTCTAATAATAGTTCGGACTACAAGCGCAGTAAAACAAACCTTTCTTCCGTATTTTATATAACAGAGACAATTTGTTTGTGGTTATGTGTTTACAGGCTGGTATTTCACTATGTATTTCTCTATACTGTGTTTCAGAACCAAAGTCCTCAGGTGTCACACCAGCAAGTGGGGCTGGTCGTTTCCGTAAGTATCAAGTTCATTTCTGTCTCTCAAGGTTGGCCATGCTAAGGTTTGTGTTTCGAATGCTAGACACGTTCAAATATTTGACCTTGAACCAAAAAGAATCTCTGTTGTGTAAAAAAAATCCAAGGAATTTTGTCAACTAATTAAACTACTTGATTTCTTACTCCATTCTTCACTTCCTTTGTTTTGTTTCCGGTATTCCATATATATATGTGTGTTCACATATTGTACTGATGGGCAAAAAGTTGATAATGAAATGAAAATGAGAAATAAAAATGAAAACCTTGTATTATTATCAAATTTATTGTTAAACAACGAATGACATCCCTGTTGCTAACGTGCTTGAATCCACTGTGTACAGTCCATGAGTGTACAATATGTAATTGTTTAACGGAAACTTGAAAATATCTCATGGATGGACTGGTACTAAGCTTGTTTGTCAAAACTGTAAATTTCATAACTTCCAGATTATCAAATTCATTCCCTAATCGAGGTGCCTTTCCCTTAGAATCCTATTTGATGATAGGTAACATAAGAATTAAACAAAAACAAGAAAATACCAACATGCCATCATAATCCAAAGGCAAATTCTGTAAATATAGAGCGAATTATGAACAAAAGAAAAACTTCCACGGAAATCCCTTAACAAGTATAAGGAGATTAAGTCGATGTGTTCCGGAAGAGTAAGCGTCTTCTGCTTCACGGACGACACCCGCCATATAAACCTTGGTCAATCCAAGTAAGTAATGTCATGTTCTCAAATGAGAACAAAGTATACAACAACAGAGCCAATGAGCATCAAACACGTCCAGCTTCATATCGCACAACGAAATGGAATATTTCTCAATGATATTACTACGCCGACGGTAAACCGTCCCCATAATTTTGATCAACCTGCATTATTGGAAACCTTGTGTTACGAGTTCTCCGCCAGTTGATGACTTCTTGCACGAAAAACGTGACGATAGGTACAGGCACTTGATCATAGAATCGACTGCAACATGTAAACACCATATGTTGGGGACGAAGGAATGTTGATATCCAAAATGGAAAATTCACAATAGGGAGATTGAAATAATGACACTTATTATACAACTTGATGGAAAGCTGTCTATGTTGGTTTAGTTGTAGAAAAAGATCGAGACAAGCGGCTTATGTAGAAGAGTCTATCGTCTCCTTAGTTTCTAATGTTTGCGGATATATACGATAAACGTGGTCAATTAATTTCTATAATTTCCTTTCAATTTAAAGACATGACATCATCAATTTAAGTGAAAGTGAAATTAAACGACTTTGAAAAGTCTTTGAGACTGTTTTGATAATCTCTTCGATGAATTCAGCCTCGTATGAAAACAAAAACAGGTCAGCCAACAGAGGGGCACATTGTTCAATAGTCTGGTATTGTAACTCAGAAGTTCGATCTTTTTTGTATCAGTAAGTATTATTTTGTGAAAAGGAGAACCCGTGCGGAGATATACCATGCTTTCTTGAATGCCCTAAACTTTGATTTTTCATCGATGTGTTTTAATGTGATTGATATTGAATCTGTTTTTTTTTTCTCCATTTTTTACGAATCTGATTCATTTCAGGTCTTTGTTGGGCAGCGATTTTGCTACTGGTTTTAAGCGTTTCTGGGATGTACTAATACTTGTAAGTATTACCTCCATGTGTTGATTGCGAAAGTCTAGTCTCTTCCAAATAATTCATTTTTAAAATGGAGACCGTCCTTGTTTATACAGTACTAAGATATCATTTCCTTTTTCCAGAACTTATGTTGATACCTGAAGAAGATGACGTATACTTTAATAAGCCTGATCAAAAGTTGGAACAAACTTCATGACGGTCGTGTACTTCTACGTCTCCAAGGAATCGCTGTGATGGAGAATTATCTCTCTTGACTTTTAAGGGTGGTTGAATGCCCTTGTAAACAGTTGTTGGACTTGAGTAAAAATAATACTTATTATAGCCTTGCTCAAGTCCGATCGTTCTTACTGATAAATTGACTAGATCAATCATCCACTCAGGAAACTCTGGCTTTCCATTATAATGAAACGACATATGTCAAACAGTATTCATCTTGCTACAGTATGATACAGTCAAAGACAGACAAACAGACAGACGGACACACAGACAGACAAACAGACAGACAGACAGACAGACAGACAGACGGACAGACAGATTCTCCCATGTGTACTTTTCAGTATGTTTGATTTGGTTCATTATATATCGTTCCAATTCTTGAAAAAGACGATTTTTATAGAAAAAAAATATTGTATCAGGTTGAACTTGATAACTTTGCCGTTGAGATATAAAACCTGTAGTCCTGACACCCATATTAAATGTAAAATCGCCCGGTGATGGTGAACAATCACGCTTTTAACAATTTTTTATTACAAAAATATGAATAAAGACAATAATGAACATTTGAGTATAATATTTCACCGAACCAATGTTTATGTTTACTTTTATTTCATGTAATATTGATTCTCATCTTCATTTTGTCATTTTTGTTTAACTACCGACCACATAAGGATCGCACATAAATTTGTAGTCAATGACGTCATGCAGTGATGGCGTCAATAGAAAAATATCCGATTTCGTACTAAACGATTACAGCTTCACGTCAGCGGACGGTTATTTGAAAAAGGGAAAAACAGAGACAAAGTTACGTCGTATTTCTATCAATTTGATGTACAAAATGTAATTGTATATTTATTAATAAAGTATCTCCAGATTTATAATTCGTACGATTGGAATTATTACATAACCTTATTTTTATGGCTACATATTTCACATCTACAAATACAGTTTTCATTTCCGACAGTTCTTTTTATGGCAGTTTCGAGGGTTAGTCGAAAGTCGTGGTGCTGTAGAGGATTTCGGTGTGTGGTACACACACATACAACCCTCTAGCTTCCAACTACTAACCAACAAGTGACGTGTACACACCAGAAAATCAGTTCCAACCAAGGGAGGTAACTCTCACAGTTTTCACTACAGTGATGAAGAATAAAACCGACACGAAGACGCTATAGGTTCTCCATCTCTACTCGCTTAACACCGAGCAAATTTAGACCAAAATGGTATCGAGGATCAACATTTCATAATCTGTGTCAGGTGGCTGAAAAGTTCCACAATTTTTTTTATTTTGTTTCAAAATGTGTTTAAATTTTCGACAGAAGCTGATGTAGTAGTATTGCCACGGAAACAAGCACTATGAAGATCGATTAATTTGAGAGTTTCCTCCATGGGAAGATGGCCATTAGTATCGTAGTGTTCCTCTGTTAAATATGACAAGTAGTGAGGTTGTCCTCAGGTTAACCCTGGAACACCCTCCATACTCCAGGGAATACTCACTACTTCTCTCTTCACCCCTGAACCACCTTCCATACTCTAGGGAATACTCACTACTTCTCTCTTCACCCCTGAACCACCCTCCATACTCCAGGGAATACTCACTACTTCTCTTCACTCCTGAACCACCCTCCATACTCTAGGGAATACTCACTACTTCTCTCTTCACCCCTGAACCACCCTCCATACTCTAGGGAATACTCACTACTTCTCTTCACTCCTGAACCACCCTCCATACTCTAGGGAATACTCACTACTTCTCTTCACTCCTGAACCACCCTCCATACTCCATACTCTATGGAATACTCAGGGAATACTCACTACTTCTCTCTTCACCCCTGAACCACCCTCCATACTCTATGGAATACTCACTACTTCTCTCTTCACCCCTGAACCACCCTCCATACTCCAGGGAATACTCACTACTTCTCTTCACCCCTGAACCACCCTCCATACTCTAGGGAATACTCACTACTTCTCTCTTCACCCCTGAACCACCCTCCATACTCTAGGGAATACTCACTACTTCTCTCTTCACCCCTGAACCACCCTCCATACTCCAGGGAATACTCACTACTTCTCTCTACACCCCTGAACCACCCTCCATACTCTAGGGAATACTCACTACTTCTCTCTACACCCCTGAACCACCCTCCATACTCTAGGGAATACTCACTACTTCTCTCTTCACCCCTGAACCACCCTCCATACTCTAGGGAATACTCACTACTTCTCTCTTCACCCCTGAACCACCCTCCATACTCTAGGGAATACTCACTACTTCTCTCTTCACCCCTGAACCACCCTCCATACTCTAGGGAATACTCACTACTTCTCTCTCACCCCTGAACCACCCTCCATCTCTTCACCCCTGAACCACCCTCCATACTCCAGGGAATACTTCTTCTCTCTTCACCCCTGAACCACCCTCCATACTCTAGGGAATACTCACTACTTTCTCTTCACCCCTGAACCACCCTCCATACTCCAGGGAATACTCACTACTTCTCTCTTCACCCCTGAACCACCCTCCATACTCCAGGGAATACTCACTACTTCTCTACACCTCAGAACCACCCTCCATACTCCAGGGAATACTCACTCTTCTCTCTTCACCCCTGAACCACCCTCCATACTCTAGGGAATACTCACTACTTCTCTCTTCACCCCTGAACCACCCTCCATACTCTAGGGAATACTCACTACTTCTCTCTTCACCCCTGAACCACCCTCCATACTCTATGGAATACTCACTACTTCTCTCTTCACCCCTGAACCACCCTCCATACTCCAGGGAATACTCACTACTTCTCTCTTCACCCCTGAACCACCCTCCATACTCCAGGGAATACTCACTACTTCTCTCTACACCCCTGAACCACCCTCCATACTCTAGGGAATATTCTCTCTTCACCCCTGAACCACCCTCCATACTCTAGGGAATACTCACTACTTCTCTCTTCACCCCTGAACCACCCTCCATACTCTAGGGAATACTCACTACTTCTCTTCACCCCTGAACCACCCTCCATACTCTATGGAATACTCACTACTTCTCTTCACCCCTGAACCACCCTCCATACTCCAGGGAATACTCACTACTTCTCTCTTCACCCCTGAACCACCCTCCATACTCTAGGGAATACTCACTACTTCTCTTCACCCCTGAACCACCCTCCATACTCTAGGGAATACTCACTACTTCTCTCTTCAACCACCCTCCATACTCTGATACACACTTCTCTCTTCACCCCTGAACCACCCTCCATACTCTAGGGAATACTCACTACTTCTCTCTTCACCCCTGAACCACCCTCCATACTCTAGGGAATACTCACTACTTCTCTCTTCACCCCTGAACCACCCTCCATACTCTAGGGAATACTCACTACTTCTCTCTTCACCCCTGAACCACTTCTCTCTTCACCCCCACCCTCCATACTCCAGGGAATACTCACTACTTCTCTCTTCACCCCTGAACCACCCTCCATACTCTAGGGAATACTCACTACTTCTCTCTTCACCCCTGAACCACCCTCCATACTCCAGGGAATACTCACTACTTCTCTCTTCACCCCTGAACCACCCTCCATACTCCAGGGAATACTCACTACTTCTCTCTTCACCCCTGAACCACCCTCCATACTCTAGGGAATACTCACTACTTCTCTCTTCACCCCTGAACCACCCTCCATACTCCAGGGAATACTCACTACTTCTCTTCACCCCTGAACCACCCTCCATACTCCAGGGAATACTCACTACTTCTCTCTTCACCCCTGAACCACCCTCCATACTCCAGGGAATACTCACTACTTCTCTTCACCCCTGAACCACCCTCCATACTCCAGGGAATACTCACTACTTCTCTCTTCACCCCTGAACCACCCTCCATACTCTAGGGAATACTCACTACATCTCTCTTCACCCCTGAACCACCCTCCATACTCTAGGGAATACTCACTTCTCTCTACTTCTCTCTTCACTTCTCCCCTGAACCACCCTCCATACTCCAGGGAATACTCACTACTTCTCTCTTCACCCCTGAACCACCCTCCATACTCCAGGGAATACTCACTACTTCTCTCTTCACCCCTGAACCACCCTCCATACTCTAGGGGAATACTCACTACTTCTCTCTTCACCCCTGAACCACCCTCCATACTCTAGGGAATACTCACTACTTCTCTCTTCACCCCTGAACCACACTCCATACTCTAGGGAATACTCACTACTTCTCTCTTCACCCCTGAACCACCCTCCATACTCCAGGGAATACTCACTACTTCTCTCTTCACCCCTGAACCACCCTCCATACTCTAGGGAATACTCACTACTTCTCTCTTCACCCCTGAACCACCCTCCATACTCTAGGGAATACTCACTACTTCTCTCTTCACCCCTGAACCACCCTCCATACTCTAGGGAATACTCTACTTCTCTTCACCCTGAACCACCCTCCATACTCTAGGGAATCTACTTCTCTCTTCACCCCTGAACCACCCTCCATACTCTAGGGAATACTCACTACTTCTCTCTTCACCCCTGAACCACCCTCCATACTCCAGGGAATACTCACTACTTCTCTCTTCACCCCTGAACCACCCTCCATACTCTAGGGAATGAACCACCCTCCATACTCACTACTCTCTCTTCACCCCTGAACCACCCTCCATACTCTAGGGAATACTCACTACTTCTCTCTTCACCCCTGAACCACCCTCCATACTCCAGGGAATACTCACTACTTCTCTCTTCACCCCTGAACCACCCTCCATACTCTAGGGAATACTCACTACTTCTCTTCACCCCTGAACCACCCTCCATACTCTAGGGAATACTCACTACTTCTCTTCACCCCTGAACCACCCTCCATACTCTAGGGAATACTCACTACTTCTCTCTTCACCCCTGAACCACCCTCCATACTCCAGGGAATACTCACTACTTCTCTCTTCACCCCTGAACCACCCTCCATACTCCAGGGAATACTCACTACTTCTCTCTTCACCCCTGAACCACCCTCCATACTCCAGGGAATACTCACTAATTCTCTTCACCCCTGAACCACCCTCCATACTCTAGGGAATACTCACTACTTCTCTCTTCACCCCTGAACCACCCTCCATACTCTAGGGAATACTCACTACTTCTCTCTTCACCCCTGAACCACACTCCATACTCCAGGGAATACTCACTACTTCTCTTCACCCCTGAACCACCCTCCATTCTCCAAATGTTTCACTCATCACCCCTCTGTTCCCCAAAGATCATCCTCAATACTTCACCTCAATTCTCTGCACCCCTAGAACATTCATGTTATTCCAGGTGTTACACTCAATATCCTCTCTGCACCCCTAGAACATTCATGTTATTCCAGGTGTTACACTCAATATCTGCTCCGCACCCCTAGAACATTCATGTTATTCCAGGTGTTACACTCAATATCCTCTCTGCACCCCTAGAACATTCATGTTATTCCAGGTGTTACACTCAATATCTGCTCCGCACCCCTAGAACATTCATGTTATTCCAGGTGTTACACTCAATATCCTCTCTGCACCCCTAGAACATTCATGTCATTCCAGGTGTTACACTCAATATCCTCTCTGCACCCCTAGAACATTCATGTCATTCCAGGTGTTACACTCAATATCCTCTCTGCACCCCTAGAACATTCATGTCATTCCAGGTGTTACACTCAATATCCTCTCTGCACCCCTAGAACATTCATGTCATTCCAGGTGTTACACTCAATATCCTCTCTGCACCCCTAGAACATTCATGTCATTCCAGGTGTTACACTCAATATCCTCTCTGCACCCCTAGAACATTCATGTCATTCCAGGTGTTACACTCAATATCCGCTCTGCACCCCTAGAACATTCATGTCATTCCAGGTGTTACACTCAATATCCGCTCTGCACCCCTAGAACATTCATGGCAAAATTTAATTTTCTAAATGCCAAACCTTGTGGACAAGACAAAAAGACTAGTTTGATCTTCTGATGTACATCAAACAAATCTCTAGCTCCCATAACTGTAATTGTATGGACTTTGAAGTTGGGTGATGCTCCTTTGTAATCTCCAAAGGAGTGTACGAGTTTGTGATTGGTCAGTCTTTTTCTCCTGGAATCTGCTCTAAACAAATCAAATTACTTTGCTAGTGTCTTGTGCAGAGAGCAAAAATGATCATAAACCCTAGGGTATTGAGGATGGTTCCAGGGGTACAGAGAGCAAAATGAACGTAATCCCTTGAGTTTAAGGACGGATAAAATGAAAGAGAGAGCGTTCCTGTAAAACAGAGAGGTGTGTACAGTACAGAAAAACAGACAAGACATCAGCTTTTGTACAAAGTTTTATCTAAATGAATTCTCAGATCTTTTAAATTTTTTTTCAATAAATACAAAATATTTTCAAATTATATAACATTTTGTGGTTTTCAGTGAAAACAACAATGACAACTTATCTATGAAAAAAGAATTCCACCAAATTTACATGGTTTAACCTTTGGTAACTCAATCATAGATACATTTGGTGGAGAATGAAAATCAGAGAAATCACTCTGTTAGAGATCTAGAGTTCTTCTGTATAAATAACAGGCATAATAATTCCCCTATAAAAATAAGTGGACGGAGTTTGCAATATTTCATATCAAAATATTATTTTCTCTCCAAAGAAAAGCTAAAATGAAATCTTTTAGAATGGGAAAGGTAATATTACTCTATACTAGTCAGTATGTAAATCCCTCTCAGTGAGACTTTGATGTCTAGTTCTCAGATTTCTTCTAATTCCTTAGATAGAACAAATGTTCACTTTCCAGTCTATCTATAAATAGTCAATAAAGAACATTACCAATCATGCTCCCAAACAATGCTCTTTCTAAAAGAGATGTTTGTTATTCGTATGTTTCCATATATCCCTTAGAACGTATTGGAGAGTCTGTAGAACTTTAATAAAAATCAACGCCTAGTTTGATTGCCTTTCAGTTAAAATAGCAATTTCTTACTTCCTGAATTTTAAAACATATTACAAAAGTTTGATCTGCGATGTTTTTTTCTACAAATGCACTTCTACATTAATTTCTGTTTCTTCTCATTCTTTCTTATTTTTGACAATGTTATTGATGATGATGATGATGATGATGAACAGAATCAGAAAGTCAGTCTGTTATCTTCTGATCCCGCTCCGCCTCCAAAACTATTAGATTCCTTTAAATTGTTGTCTAGTTTGTTTTCCTCTGCAAGTGTTCGGAAATGCTGAAAAATAACAACAAATTTTGTATATGTTTTATAAACAAAAGACTTGCGTATACTCTCGATAGGTGTTTTAATTAAAATATGTGACCATTCTAGGCATTAAAACAATGAATTCAATGAGCACTTCAGGACAAACATTTTTTTTTTTTTTTTTAAATGGAAAAGAATTTTACTTTTGAAAAAAAAACCACCTATAAGAGAATTACAAAATTTGCTTGGACGATTCCTTAAATATGATGCAGGCAAGTGAAAAGTCAACACTCAATTTAATCGAGAAAAAGTGGTCTCTATCACGAATAAAACACGCTTAAAATATGATGTTTATATCTTTAAGTACAACACAGTGGCCATCACTCTGAAAGTGACAGAAATCAATCTAAACATGAATTCGGGTATTTCTGGTTCTTAACGATATGCTGCAATACAGCATCAAGAAAATCCACATATGATGTCATGACTCCAATGAGAAATGTTGTTTTACAAGCCTTTTTTGGTGAAGTGGTAGTAACAATGATGAGAGAAGAGGATTTACTTCACAGAATATTCTCTAAACCAATATTTTATTTCAGTAATGATTTTATTGTTAAATTAGCTGATTTAAATTTCCACCTATTTTTTCCTTTCAGAGATTTATTTGATATTTTATTGCAGCACTTAATAATCATTACAAATCTTTATATCATATTATTATAACAAAACTTTTATTTATTTACCTGTGAATTTTTGAACTCGGAGAACAGTGTAAAGATGACGTGAAGTGCTAGAACCCTTTCATTCCTATGAGGAGACCCTTTATATATAGGCACATCCAATATAGCTGTAATGTAAGATTTATTTTATCAGTCACATGACAAAAAAAAACCACAAAACAAAAAAAAAGGTGCTAGTGTAATTAATGGGAGATAAAGGCTACAATTGTTTGTACTTCTTGTAGATAAATGAATTAGTAAGCCCGGTTTACAATTAACTTAGAAAATGTCTGAAGAAACTCACGAGTTTATCATCAATGTCATAGACATGCACTTTAAACACAAATTCTCACAAACAGTGACAAATGAATTAGAACAGGAATAATGACCAACATTTACATACTGAAATTATCGTGCATTATTGATAGTCCTAAAGTGTTTACATTTCTTGTAAGACATCTACCACTTACAACACACTAAGTCAACATATTCTGCGAGATCACAGTCCAGTTCTGCAGTAGGTAGACCAACCTAAGAAGTACACAAATCAAAGTAGAACAAGTTGTGTACACGAGAAAATTCATCAATCATATACATGCAACATACACCTGAATGATTTCTATGAAAAAGTTCTAAATAGAACAAGATTGAATTTGATAAAAAGCCACTCAGTTATATAGATTTATTCAGACAATATGCAGATATTTCCTTGACAATCAGTTTGTATGGTATATATATCTATATATCACATTAATGTTTCAGGTCATATCTCAATATTTTTCTTTAAAACAATATTTTTGTACTTGATCTTTCCAATGTTATGTATTTCACACTTGATTTGTTTAACTGCGTTTCCTACATTTGAAGGATGACTCTTCATATCAACGACATTACAGAGTTTCCATTTCTTCCTATCACTAGGCATTGTCTCACTGATGAATATCATTATCCTGACGTCTGGTTACTTAAGTTTGAAAACCATTGAAGACCAGAAACATTACCTACCTCTTTAAGTAATTCTTCAAATTCTGGTGGCCATTCCTGCATAAGTGTGTCTATATCAGGCATATTTCTGTAAAAGAGAATCGTTACATATATGAAATAGTATTTCCTATGCTTACATAGGACCATTTCTACCCCTCAAACAAGAGGCCTGTTGGGCTTGTATCGCTTACTTGGATAAATAAGCTGAGATTGATTCATTTAAACTAATGGAAAAGTATCTGCTTCACTTATGAGGCCCACCCCTCTAACCCAAGGGGGCTAGATGCACAGGGATGCTTCAGACCAAATATGGGCAAATCCAAATATTCCTACAGGAACATATACAACATTGAGCCTTCCCCCAAGGAAGTTGTTTATGACTGGTAGCGATTTATATGAAAAGTTGAAAGCCAATGGGGCAATGTGGACTAAAAAAAAAACTCAAATCAGGACCACAAATCATTTTTTTTTCTTTTTGTCCTACTGGGCAATTTTTGTTTTTTGTTGTATTCTAATAAGCAATGAGTGGCTTTTACGATGCAGTATCAATACATAATGTAGTGCAACCACCTATGCTTGGTTATTACATGAAGGTTTATGATAAGGAGGACGACATCACTCTCTACCAATCACTAGCATCCTTACTTAGAGTAATGTACGTTGGGAGGGGGCTGTATACGCCGGAGTTCACGAATACTTTCTATCCAGCTGTCGATATGTTTAGGATTCTTCTCGGCCGACTCCAAACTCTTAACAACCTGTTTAAAAATATATTTAAGTGTCAGTCTTCAGAGTTTAAGTAAACACTGAATTCATTTCTACAGGATTTAAAACAAAACTTTTTTTGAAACAACACAATTTATATTGTATGGTCACTTTATTAATAGCATATTCTGGTATTTGATCAGATTCTTGTGCACCAACATTTCTAAACAATAAATCATCCACTCTGAATTTTGGAATTCACAGTAGGAAAACTTTTGTTACAATATCCAACACCATTTTTAGTAGAATACGTACAACTTTTTTGTCTGTTGTCTGTTTGGAGATAGCACGGAGTTGGAGATCCAGAACTGTTGGGTCGGACTGCTTGGCACATGGTTCGTCCAACACATTTAAACCCAGGGTGTCTGGCTTGCTGTCTGGTCGAATAATCTAAAATACAAAAATTGTCATCAGAAACTTTATCAATTATAGAAATTCCATTGAAATGGATAATTGAATATGGATAACTGAAAATACTTGAAAATAATGAAGTTTCTGACTGCATTCCATTGAAAAGAGTGTCAGGTCATTTTGTGTTTGGATCTTGTAGCAGATGGTGACTACATATCATACTATCCTTAAAGTCAGTTATGATAGATTCAGACTTGACAAGGAGGTCCACACTTTCATAGTCAAAATTTCAGAACTTCAAACTTAAATTTCAATTTCTGTGTCAAGTCCTGCATTATCTCCTTTAATTACACTATGTTGTGAAAAGTTTCAAAATGAAATTTTATGAATGAATTTTTTCACTATCTAAAGTTTTGCTCCTTTCAAAGTTTCACTGTTTTACAGTAAGTTCACAGTTCTTTGACACAAGTATTTCTATGTATAAGTCAAATGGAAATCCCATTAGTAAAATTAAAGAAAAACTTTGTTTTTCAAAATAATTCAAATGGAAGCTCTGGACAATTTTTTTTCTTCCTGTGAAATTTCTTAAAGCGTAAGAAACCTTAAGATGTTACTTAAAAGAAATCTCTGAAATAATGAATGTTAAAGGCATACCTTGGACCTAAAATCTTACCTTGATAAAAGCATCGATATCACCAACAGCTGGAATAAAGTCTGGGATGAATGGCTTCAGTTTATGTTCCAGCTCAATTGACTGTGGCGTATACCTATAACATATTATACAATTATTGATCTTGTTTTCCAGTTGTTTGAAATATCACTTTCTCAGGTTAATAATCTCTTGTATTGACCAAAAGAAAACAGGTAAATAACTATTTTATTGTCTGACAAAATCTGTGTGAGTAAATGATCAAAAATTGCATCATAGGATACTGGATTGTTACATTTACCTGTGAGAGGTAAGACAGGGATTTGAACCATTAAATTCACCTGTGAGGGCTAAGACAGGGATTTGGATTGTTACATTTACCTGTGAGAGGTAAGACAGGGATTTGAACCATTACATTCACCTGTGAGAGGTAAGACAAGGATTTGAACCATTACATTCACCTGTGAGGGCAAAGACAGGGATTTGAACCATTAAATTCACCTGTGAGGGCTAAGACAGGGATTTGGATTGTTACATTTACCTGTGAGAGGTAAGACAGGGATTTGAACCATTACATTCACCTGTGAGAGGTAAGACAAGGATTTGAACCATTAAATTCACCTGTGAGGGCTAAGACAGGGATTTGGATTGTTACATTTACCTGTGAGAGGTAAGACAGGGATTTGGACTGTTACATTTATTTGTGAGAGGTAAGACAGGGATTTGAACCATTACATTCACATGTGAAAGTAAAGACATATTTGGATTGTTACATTCACCTGTGAGAGGTAAGACAGGGATTTGGGCCATTACATTTACCTGTGAGAGGTAAGACAGGGATTAGGACCATTACATTCACTTGTGAGAGGTAAGACAGGGATTTGGATTGTTACATTCACTTGTCAGTAGCTGACCACAGTGCTGCAACACTAACCTTGTAATATACTGGAACAATTCCTTTATTTCAGGAGTAACAGGCAGGTTCTCATAGTCGGCAGGATCATACGCCCTGTAACATAGAATCAACACTACA
This sequence comes from Ylistrum balloti, assembly GCF_031769215.1. Classification (NCBI taxonomy): domain Eukaryota; kingdom Metazoa; phylum Mollusca; class Bivalvia; order Pectinida; family Pectinidae; genus Ylistrum; species Ylistrum balloti. The sequence goes on from NW_026782501.1 coordinate 187,632, forward strand.
GTCTCTGTAACACAGAATCAACACTACAGTCTCTGTAACATAGAATCAACACTACAATCAACACTACAGTCTCTGTAACATAGAATCAACACTACAGTCTCTGTAACATAGAATCAACACTACAGTCTCTGTAACATAGAATCAACACTACAATCAACACTACAGTCTCTGTAACATAGAATCAACACTACAGTCTCTGTAACATAGAATCAACACTACAGTCTCTGTAACATAGAATCAACACTACAGTCTCTGTAACATAGAATCAACACTACAGTCTCTGTAACATAGAATCAACACTACAGTCTCTGTAACATAGAATCAACACTGTAACAATCAACACTACAGTCTCTGTAACATAGAATCAACACTACAGTCTCTGTAACATAGAATCAACACTACAGTCTCTGTAACATAGAATCAACACTACAATCAACACTACAGTCTCTGTAACATAGAATCAACACTACAGTCTCTGTAACATAGAATCAACACTACAGTCTATGTAACATAGAATCAACACTACAGTCTCTGTAACATAGAATCAACACTACAGTCTCTGTAACATAGAATCAACACTACAGTCTCTGTAACATAGAATCAACACTACAGTCTCTGTAACATAGAATCAACACTACAGTCTCTGTAACGTAGAATCAACACTACAGTCTCTGTAACATAGAATCAACACTACAGTCTCTGTAACATAGAATCAACACTACAGTCTCTGTAACGTAGAATCAACACTACAGTCTCTGTAACATAGAATCAACACTACAATCAACACTACAGTCTCTGTAACATAGAATCAACACTACAATCTCTGTAACATAGAATCAACACTACAGTCTCTGTAACATAGAATCAACACTACAGTCTCTGTAACATAGAATCAACACTACAGTCTCTGTAACATAGAATCAACACTACAGTCTCAACACTACAGTCTCTGTAACATAGAATCAACACTACAGTCTCTGTAACATAGAATCAACACTACAGTCTCTGTAACATAGAATCAACACTACAGTCTCTGTAACGTAGAATCAACACTACAGTCTCTGTAACCTAGAATCAACACTACAGTCTCTGTAACGTAGAATCAACACTACAGTCTCTGTAACATAGAATCAACACTACAGTCTCTGTAACATAGAATCAACACTACAATCAACACTACAGTCTCTGTAACATAGAATCAACACTACAATCAACACTACAGTCTCTGTAACATAGAATCAACACTACAGTCTCTGTAACATAGAATCAACACTACAGTCTCTGTAACGTAGAATCAACACTACAGTCTCTGTAACGTAGAATCAACACTACAGTCTCTGTAACGTAGAATCAACACTACAGTCTCTGTAACGTAGAATCAACACTACAGTCTCTGTAACATAGAATCAACACTACAATCAACACTACAGTCTCTGTAACATAGAATCAACACTACAGTCTCTGTAACATAGAATCAACACTACAGTCTCTGTAACATAGAATCAACACTACAGTCTCTGTAACGTCTCTGTAGAATCAACACTACAGTCTCTGTAAGTCTCCATAGAATCAACACTACAGTCTCTGTAACATAGAATCAACACTACAATCAACACTACAGTCTCTGTAACATAGAATCAACACTACAATCAACACTACAGTCTCTGTAACATAGAATCAACACTACAGTCTCTGTAACATAGAATCAACACTACAGTCTCTGTAACATAGAATCAACACTACAGTCTCTGTAACATAGAATCAACACTACAATCAACACTACAGTCTCTGTAACATAGAATCAACACTACAGTCTCTGTAACATAGAATCAACACTACAGTCTCTGTAACATAGAATCAACACTACAGTCTCTGTAACATAGAATCAACACTACAATCAACACTACAGTCTCTGTAACATAGAATCAACACTACAGTCTCTGTAACATAGAATCAACACTACAATCAACACTACAGTCTCTGTAACCTAGAATCAACACTACAGTCTCATCAATCTGATAACTATGTCCATATGCTCTGTAACATCTTGTAAAAGGTGATTGCAATAGGTCACTAGGAGACTATTTCTCAGTTGACCTTGAAACCTTTTACCTCTTCAAGCAAACTTCCCAATACTAATCATTCTCAATTCTGAATACAGATATGATTTTCTGTCTAAACTGATTAAAACATACTGGAATGTTTACATCCAATGCATAATCTATTAGAAAAATTCCACTGTATTATTGTTTTCGAAAATAAAAATCTGCTGAATTTGCATTACGAATACATTTAAGTGTGACATGTTATACAAGCAATGATCAAACTTAAAACCTCACATTCTAAATAAATAAAACAACAAGTATGATATCATCTCTTTACCCTTCCAATGGAGCATGGTCCTCATCTTCATCATCATCATCATCGTCATCATCATCTTCATCTGATGAGTCAGTTTCCTCATCTTCAGAATTGAACTGTTGTTGTTGCTGCTGTTGCGTTCCTCCTTGATCCTGTTGTCCACCACCAGGTGGAGCACGTCCCGGTGGACCCTGTCACCATACAAGTAGTAGATTTATACAGACCCAATATAAAAAGTAACGAACGAAGAAAACTACAGATTTTTGAGATTTTTTGTTCTCAAAGGATCCGTCAGATTTAAATGACAAAAAGAGGTTTTCATAGACATTTCTTGATCTTTGTAGAATACAAAATAAATTTCAAATAATGTGACTTTAGGTTCTTGTCTAATCCCTTTGTATAAGAATCTATATAAAACTGACTGATCAATGGCTTTTACCTGATCACCTCAGTAGTGTCCCCATATATACCTATATCTAGTGTTGTACCTGATCACCTCAGTAGTGTCCTCATATATACCTATATCTAGTGTTGTACCTGATCACCTCAGTAGTGTCCTCATATATACCTATATCTAGTGTTGTACCTCATCACCTCAGTAGTGTCCTCATTTATACCTATATCTAGTGTTGTACGGGATCACCTCAGTAGTGTCCTCATTTATACCTATATCTAGTGTTGTACCGGATCACCTCAGTAGTGTTCCATTTATACCTATATCTAGTGTTGTACCTCATCACCTCAGTAGTGTCCCTATATATACCTATATCTAGTGTTGTACCTGATCACCTCAGTAGTGTCCTCATATATACCTATATCTAGTGTTGTACCTGATCACCTCAGTAGTGTCCCCATATATACCTATATCTAGTGTTGTACCTGATCACCTCAGTAGTGTCCCCATATATACCTATATCAAGTGTTGTACCTGATCACCTCAGTGGTGTCCCCATATATACCTATATCTAGTGTTGTACCTGATCACCTCAGTGGTGTCCCCATATATACCTATATCTAGTGTTGTACCTGATCACCTCAGTGGTGTCCCCATATATACCTATATCTAGTGTTGTACCTGATCACCTCAGTGGTGTCCCCATATATACCTATATCTAGTGTTGTACCTGATCACCTCAGTGGTGTCCCCATATATACCTATATCTAGTGTTGTACCTGATCACCTCAGTGGTGTCCCCATATATACCTATATCTAGTGTTGTACCTGATCACCTCAGTGGTGTCCCCATATATACCTATATCTAGTGTTGTACCTGATCACCTCAGTGGTGTCCCCATATATACCTATATCTAGTGTTGTACCTGATCACCTCAGTGGTGTCCCCATATATACCTATATCTAGTGTTGTACCTGATCACCTCAGTGGTGTCCCCATATATACCTATATCTAGTGTTGTACCTGATCACCTCAGTGGTGTCCCCATATATACCTATATCTAGTGTTGTACCTGATCACCTCAGTGGTGTCCCCATATATACCTATATCTAGTGACCTTGAATTAAAATACCTCAGCTGTTAATTTTATTTCACAAAGATTTCATTGAAAAAAATCAATGGGTATTAGGCAACAGGTTAAAGCCTGTATAAGTCGTCTGCCTGGAGAAGATGTATAAATACACATAATACATAGTCCATACTGATCACAAATTCACTGCAACATGTGTTCTTATAAAAGGGGAGTTACCTCCCCTCTATCTATGAATGAGAAACTAATACAAACACAAAACATCAGCTGTTGTGGGAACATCAAGTCCTCAATACTTAAAAATTATTCCTACCACTAACCTCCCTGTCAGTTTGGTTTAAAACATTATGTACAAAAGTGGTATTCCTACCACTAACCTCCCTGTCAGCTTGGTTTAGAACATTATGTACAAAAGTGGTATTCCTACCACTAACCTCCCTGTCAGTTTGGTTTAAAACATTATGTACAAAAGTGGTATTCCTACCACTAACCTCCCTGTCAGTTTGGTTTAAAACATTATGTACAAAACTGGTATTCCTAAGACAGACCTCCCTGTCAGTTTGGTTTAAAACATTATGTACAAAAGTGGTATTCCTACCACTAACCTCCCTGTCAGTTTGGTTTAAAACATTATGTACAAAAGTGGTATTCCTACCACTAACCTCCCTGTCAGTTTGGTTTAAAACATTATGTACAAAAGTGGTATTCCTACCACTAACCTCCCTGTCAGTTTGGTTTAAAACATTATGTACAAAAGTGGTATTCCTACCACTAACCTCCCTGTCAGTTTGGTTTAAAACATTATGTACAAAAGTGGTATTCCTACCACTAACCTCCCTGTCAGTTTGGTTTAAAACATTATGTACAAAAGTGGTATTCCTACCACTAACCTCCCTGTCAGTTTGGTTTAAAACATTATGTACAAAAGTGGTATTCCTACCACTAACCTCCCTGTCAGTTTGGTTTAAAACATTATGTACAAAAGTGGTATTCCTACCACTAACCTCCCTGTCAGTTTGGTTTAAAACATTATGTACAAAAGTGGTATTCCTACCACTAACCTCCCTGTCAGTTTGGTTTAAAACATTATGTACAAAAGTGGTATTCCTACCACTAACCTCCCTGTCAGTTTGGTTTAAAACATTATGTACAAAAGTGGTATTCCTACCACTAACCTCCCTGTCAGTTTGGTTTAAAACATTATGTACAAAAGTGGTATTCCTACTACTAACCTCCCTGTCAGTTTGGTTTAAAACATTATGTACAAAAGTGGTATTCCTACCACTAACCTCCCTGTCAGTTTGGTTTAAAACATTATGTACAAAAGTGGTATTCCTACCACTAACCTCCCTGTCAGTTTGGTTTAAAACATTATGTACAAAAGTGGTATTCCTACCACTAACCTCCCTGTCAGTTTGGTTTAAAACATTATGTACAAAAGTGGTATTCCTACCACTAACCTCCCTGTCAGTTTGGTTTAAAACATTATGTACAAAAGTGGTATTCCTACCACTAACCTCCCTGTCAGTTTGGTTTAAAACATTATGTACAAAAGTGGTATTCCTACCACTAACCTCCCTGTCAGTTTGGTTTAAAACATTATGTACAAAAGTGGTATTACTACCACTAACCTCCCTGTCAGTTTGGTTTAAAACATTATGTACAAAAGTGGTATTCCTAAGACAGACCTCCTTGTCAGTTTGGTTTAAAACATTATGTACAAAAGTGGTATTCCTACCACTAACCTCCCTGTCAGTTTGGTTTAAAACATTATGTACAAAAGTGGTATTCCTACCACTAACCTCCCTGTCAGTTTGGTTTAAAACATTATGTACAAAAGTGGTATTCCTACCACTAACCTCCCTGTCAGTTTGGTTTAAAACATTATGTACAAAAGTGGTATTCCTACCACTAACCTCCCTGTCAGTTTGGTTTAAAACATTATGTACAAAAGTGGTATTCCTACCACTAACCTCCCTGTCAGTTTGGTTTAAAACATTATGTACAAAAGTGGTATTCCTACCACTAACCTCCCTGTCAGTTTGGTTTAAAACATTATGTACAAAAGTGGTATTCCTACCACTAACCTCCCTGTCAGTTTGGTTTAAAACATTATGTACAAAAGTGGTATTCCTACCACTAACCTCCCTGTCAGTTTGGTTTAAAACATTATGTACAAAAGTGGTATTCCTACCACTAACCTCCCTGTCAGTTTGGTTTAAAACATTATGTACAAAAGTGGTATTCCTACCACTAACCTCCCTGTCAGTTTGGTTTAAAACATTATGTACAAAAGTGGTATTCCTACCACTAACCTCCCTGTCAGTTTGGTTTAAAACATTATGTACAAAAGTGGTATTCCTACCACTAACCTCCCTGTCAGTTTGGTTTAAAACATTATGTACAAAAGTGGTATTCCTACCACTAACCTCCCTGTCAGTTTGGTTTAAAACATTATGTACAAAAGTGGTATTCCTACCACTAACCTCCCTGTCAGTTTGGTTTAAAACATTATGTACAAAAGTGGTATTCCTACCACTAACCTCCCTGTCAGTTTGGTTTAAAACATTATGCACAAAAGTGGTATTCCTACCACTAACCTCCCTGTCAGTTTGGTTTAAAACATTATGTACAAAAGTGGTATTCCTACCACTAACCTCCCTGTCAGTTTGGTTTAAAACATTATGTACAAAAGTGGTATTCCTACCACTAACCTCCCTGTCAGTTTGGTTTAAAACATTATGTACAAAAGTGGTATTCCTACCACTAACCTCCCTGTCAGTTTGGTTTAAAACATTATGTACAAAAGTGGTATTCCTACCACTAACCTCCCTGTCAGTTTGGTTTAAAACATTATGTACAAAAGTGGTATTCCTACCACTAACCTCCCTGTCAGTTTGGTTTAAAACATTATGCACAAAAGTGGTATTCCTACCACTAACCTCCCTGTCAGTTTGGTTTAAAACATTATGTACAAAAGTGGTATTCCTACCACTAACCTCCCTGTCAGTTTGGTTTAAAACATTATGTACAAAAGTGGTATTCCTACCACTAACCTCCCTGTCAGTTTGGTTTAAAACATTATGTACAAAAGTGGTATTCCTACCACTAACCTCCCTGTCAGCTTGGTTTAGAACATTATGTACAAAAGTGGTATTCCTACCACTAACCTCCCTGTCAGTTTGGTTTAAAACATTATGTACAAAAGTGGTATTCCTACCACTAACCTCCCTGTCAGCTTGGTTTAGAACATTATGTACAAAAGTGGTATTCCTACCACTAACCTCCCTGTCAGTTTGGTTTAGAACATTATGTACAAAAGTGGTATTCCTACCACTAACCTCCCTGTCAGTTTGGTTTAAAACATTATGTACAAAAGTGGTATTCCTACCACTAACCTCCCTGTCAGTTTGGTTTAAAACATTATGTACAAAAGTGGTATTCCTACCACTAACCTCCCTGTCAGTTTGGTTTAAAACATTATGTACAAAAGTGGTATTCCTAAGACAGACCTCCCTGTCAGTTTGGTTTAAAACATTATGTACAAAAGTGGTATTCCTAAGACTGACCTCAGTACTATCAGCTAGCCATAGGTTTTAAACCATGTGACCTGAATGGAGGATCATGAAACAATCTTAATTTTTTGCTAAGCCAATCATAAATGGCATCTCATTCTGTGACATTACCTCTGATTGGCTACATCAGTTTTAGCTTTAAAATAATTTCATGATCCTCAGGCCTGGATGAAAAAATAAATTAAGTATGTATGGATTACCCTTTGTCCTAATTGTCCCATCTGGTCCATTTGTCCCCCCATCGGTCCCATATCCTCTGGAAATTCATCATCATCCTCTTCCTCCTCTTCTTCCTCTGAATTGTTTCCTGATAAATTAGACTCCATTGATCCAACACTTTTCCCTCGTTCTGTTAAATATCAATAAAAATAATTAACTTACCTTAGGGTTTCTACGCCAAAGAATATCAACCTTGTTCAGTATTAAAATGCATAGAATTGAAGAAACATTAAAAAATATCACAGCATAAAACACATACTTGCCTACCGTTCTTTTTAAAGATGGAGACTTCTGATTTTGGAAAATTGGTCTTATATTCAAAGATTGAATGATTTCATTTGAATGAACAACCAAAAAACTATTATTTACATGCGATATTTCCTTACTGGAGGGTGTATGCACCTATCTTATTTATGCTGGTATTTTTGAGCATCCCCTCCCCCCCCCCTACCCTTGAAAAACAAAAAATTCAAGAGGTATGTAGAATTATGTCAAATTAAAGATATTTGATATTTTTGTATCAGAACAATGAGAAATATCATTATTTTAAGATCTTCATGAATAAAACTGCGCCTAATCAAGCTTTCAGTCACCTATCAAAGCTTACCTGGGATCTGAAGAAATCATGTATGCTTTTAATAGACTAGAAAGGAGTTTTTTAAACGTTGAAATTTTGACTATTTTACCTGAGGTTTGATGGTCGTGAAATGATAACTAATTATGATATTGATTATATTTTCACGATATCCACTTTTCTTGTTTGATTTCATCCATGAAAACAGAAACCCTCCAACATAACAACAATGCAAAATCCTGACTATCAAAGATAGAATTTGGTGAAATGCTAAATCTGTGATGTTTCCAGTGTGAAAACAGATTCTGGATAAAAATAACCATGCTACAAAAGTATTTCTAGAATTACCATTGAGAACACAAGACTCTACAACACCGAAGCCATTCATTATAGTTATAATAACCACAACTAAACAAAATCTAGTAGTGTACATATTCACTGCTTCACTCACGACAGATTTCTCTTCAATAATTCATTGACTTTTGTCCTAATTGGATGGAAATATTCTTATTGTAAGATCTGAGCTATATTGTACTGTACATGCAATTTTTTATTTGAACTTGATAGAAGGTCTATATTTAACAGTGCAATAGATATCTAGTAACACAAAGTATGCAAGTTTGTTCTTTCATAATGCACAGTTATCGCACGGGTGAGCATGTATTATTACGCCATTTGTTTGTGAGAGTAGGTAACATCATGAGAAAACAACATCATTTTCCTGTGCAAACTACCAGTATTAATGCATTCCAATACCTTTACACAAGAGAAGATAACACTGCATTTCAAAAAGACAGAATATTAAGAATAAAATTTATTTTAAACTTTTAAATGTTGTGCAGGACACAGACATGCTGGTTTACCTTTAGCATGGACAGGTTGTGCTTTAGTTCCAAGGAAAGCAATATGTGACCAAGAATAATAGCATTAGAAAAATTATTTGATTAACAGCTTTTTTTTCCATAAAATTACTGAATACACATATTAAAAACAGAAGTGACTAAATACTATATAACTTGACATTAAATCTTCGGAAACATCATTTCATTCTATTGTAGATTTCATTGAAATTAAAAATCTAAAAGTTATTATATACCATAAAGTAAAGGATAACCTCAAGTTCATCTCTGTTTGAAAGACTTTAATTTAAAGAAATTGAACTTAACTTTTTTATCAAGTTATAATTGCAAAAAGTGTATATAAATGTGTCCTTTATGATATACAAGATCAAGTGTGTACAGCACCTTATCATCTAATACAGTAGAACCCTGTTTATTCATGTTCAATTTGTCAGAGAAAAATATGATAATAAGCAGAATGTGATATTAACGGGTATGACATTAAGTGGTTTCTACTTCATATTAATTTGAATTAAAATGTAAGTTAATCACGAAAAATTGCATGTAATTTCTAAAGCAATGTTATATAAGTACACATACTTAAACTGCCAAAGTTATCCTCTATACATTAGCTGCAATTTCTGGAGAAAAGCAAAATTCTCAAAATCCTTTTCACAGCTTCATCACTGTTTACAATATCATGTGTCCAAAAGATATACAGGATTAAGTTTATTTAGGAGTAAAATTTGATCAGCTACTTGATTAGGATGGAGCTGTTTTTGTCACTGGAATTGAACAGCACAAATATCTAATATTTCACATACGAGAACTCTTAATGTAAACATCAGGGTTTTTGTAAAAAAATAATGGGTCATTTTTGCTTGTTATCAATGTTAATATCAAAATGTCTTATTTTGAGAATTTTGTTTTTGTTTCCTTTTAGATCTATATGCATAGTAATTAAGGATGGTATCAAAATGTTTTATTTTTAGAACTTTGAATAATCTTTACAAGCTCTCTAAACAAAGCAAGTAGCACTGACATTATGTTTTGAGTGCTTTCCATTTTAGTGTAGATGTTCTTCCACCAGTCTCTATAACTACCACCAGTCCAGTCTCTATGACTACCACCAGTCCAGTCTCTATGACTACCACCAGTCCTGTCTCTATGACTTCCACCAGTCCTGTCTCTATGACTACCACCAGTCCTGTCTCTATGACTACCACCAGTCCTGTTGCTATGACTACCACCAGTCCTGTCTCTATGACTACCACCAGTCCTGTCTCTATGACTACCACCAGTCCAGTCTCTATGACTACCACCAGTCCTGTACTACCACCAGTCCTGTCTCTATGACTACCACCAGTCCTGTCTCTATGACTACCACCAGTCCTGTCTCTATGACTACCACCAGTCCAGTCTCTATGACTACCACCAGTCCTGTACTACCACCAGTCCTGTCTCTACGACTACCACCAGTCCTGTCTCTATGACTACCACCAGTCCTGTCTCTATGACTACCACCAGTCCTGTACTACCACCAGTCCTGTCTCTATGACTACCACCAGTCCAGTCTCTATGACTACCACCAGTCCTGTCTCTATGACTACCACCAGTCCTGTCTCTATGACTACCACCAGTCCAGTCTCTATGACTACCACCAGTCCTGTACTACCACCAGTCCTGTCTCTATGACTACCACCAGTCCAGTCTCTATGGCTACCACCAGTCCTGTACTACCACCAGTCCAGTCTCTATGACTACCACCAGTCCTGTACTACCACCAGTCCAGTCTCTATGACTACCACCAGTCCTGTCTCTATGACTACCACCAGTCCTGTACTACCACCAGTCCAGTCTCTATGACTACCACCAGTCCTGTACTACCACCAGTCCAGTCTCTATGACTACCACCAGTCCTGTCTCTATGACTACCACCAGTCCTGTACTACCACCAGTCCTGTCTCTATGACTACCACCAGTCCTGTCTCTATGACTACCACCAGTCCTGTCTCTATGACTACCACCAGTCCTGTCTCTATGACTACCACCAGTCCAGTCTCTATGACTACCACCAGTCCTGTACTACCACCAGTCCAGTCTCTATGACTACCACCAGTCCTGTACTACCACCAGTCCTGTCTCTATGACTACCACCAGTCCTGTACTACCACCAGTCCTGTCTCTATGACTACCACCAGTCCTGTCTCTATGACTACCACCAGTCCTGTCTCTATGACTACCACCAGTCCTGTACTACCACCAGTCCTGTCTCTATGACTACCACCAGTCCTGTCTCTATGACTACCACCAGTCCTGTCTCTATGACTACCACCAGTCCTGTACTACCACCAGTCCTGTCTCTATGACTACCACCAGTCCTATCTGACATTAAAGTTCACTGATTAACCAACACCTCTAAATCTACCAAGCAGTAGTCTACTATAAACTTCCTATAATCAGACAGGTTGACATTTTCTCTTAGTTGGACAAAAACAGGTTCAAAATGATGTAGTGAGTATCTTTTTTTGTAAAACCTAAGGGACATTTAATTAACATAGTTTTCATCAATGTAATTTCCTAACTATCATTATGAACTTTTAGTTATAGTATCTTACACACAAGTTGATATCTATTAAAATCTAAATACACAATAAAAAATTGAATAGATGCCACACAGCCATATCCTAATACCCGACATAGATTTACAAGTTGGAATCTCCTTAAATATCCATCAATCAAATGTTTCTCACAGCAGTTGATCAGATGATACAATGTAATATAATGTAAACACTTAAATGACAGAGAATAGTGATCATGTGATAACATTGGAATTTTGTCTGGAGTTATCTTCAAAGTAGAGTTTTATGTTATGAATATAAACATGCTTACACCAAATAAAATCAAAACATACTTGTGATCTAGCACTACTGAATTCTATCTACAGATATACAACTAAATCAGGTAGGATTTTCATTTAACATACTGAGATACTAAGTATTCATCCTTATCTACTGATTATATATTACTAGAACCATCTTGTTTGAGAAGCTGTGATCCAGATCTCCAATACCATGTACCAAGTTTATAACCCCACTATATCTATAGATTTTTACACTATGCATTACTTGAACCATCTTTGGTTTTTAGAAGTTGACATCCAGGTCTTTAGTATATTAGTATCATCGCTGTATGTACCAACTTTAAAACCTTGTGAGTCGGTGTGTGGCTTACATGTGAATGAAAAAAAAATTGGCAGAATGAAAAGGAAAAATGGAAGCATACCAGTTCACCAGTATGAGACGGTACAGAGTTTCTTAACAAGTACCTGCCCAATGTGTGAATGTGACAGAAACAGATTGTCTAGAACTGTCATTTGCAATCATTTACAGGATGATTTAAAGATTGAAATAAAAATAACATTTTCGTGGATTTAATTAATCACACCTTTTAATATAAACCAAAATTATATCTTCTGGACTTTCGCAGTTACTTAGAAGTTGTAGTGGAAGTTTACAATAGCCTTTTGCATCCTAGGATTGACAGACCATTGGGTTATAGGTTACATTCTAATATAACTGCCATGCTTGTTTACGATATGAATGACTTTGTGTTACTTACAAGAAGCAATAATATGGGACTAGGAAAATTTGGTCAGCATGCAAAGACTTTCCTTATCTATACAGACACTGATGGAGAGATTGTTTAGTAAGCCATATGTAAAGTCAGGCCCTATACCTGCACATAGACAATCCGTAAAGGCACCCAAGCCAAACAAATTCAAATATGCTATTTTTTTTACGTTTTTGAAATACATCAATAAAATAAAGGATTATTTGTGTATAACTCATTTGCAAACATATATTTAATGTTTCACTGATGATCTTGATAAATTGGCCTCCATTTTCTGTTAACTTAATGGTTTCCACTTTATAAAAAAAAGGTTGCAGCTTATATGTGGATCAATTTTTTTTTAAATAGGTAAAATTCGGCTTTGCATTTCATATACTGGTGCTGCTTATAACCCGTTATGGTTTACAACACCAACAGTTTTGATGTCTGAGTCCCAATGGTATAAGATATAGATGGGTCTAAAAACTTGAGTGAGTCCAACAGGAAAAGCACAAGTCCAGGGCCCAAAAATCACTGTAAAGTGACGGATGAACTAAACTTGGGTATTGATTTCCAAAGACTTGTTTAGAAATGATCAATCAAAAACAAATCTATTCCAAATTTTTCAAATCATTGTTGTTTTATATCATTAGGGTGCTGAGAGACCTTTTTAATATAGTATGGACTTTCTAACCCACAGGAGTTTTTGTCAAATATGTGTGTATATGTCATAATTGCCCGTATATTAATGGCAAGACATTATTAGCATTACACATCTAAACGTGCAACCTGTCTGTTAATAAATTGTATCATCTGTAGGTGTTATCTCCAGCGCCATCTACCACCCTTTCACATCTAATAAGGAACGTAACTGTTGCTTGACTAAAGAAAGTGACTATGACTTCTAAGTTTGTACTGTGACCTGCCTACCTGGTCCTCGAGGGCGTGCTAGTGCCAGTTTGCCGGCTCCTGATGCATTAAAATAAAAAGTTCAAAAGTTTGATGTGAATTCCTACACAGTAATTACCTAAATTTTTGTCAGTTTAAAACATATGTAGTATATATGCATTAAAAGAATTTCAGGTCCATAAAAAGATACCAGTAAACAATCCATATACAGACAGTACCTCTACCATGTCTGTTTGGAATGAAGTGATCATATGAATACATGCAGAGATATAAAAATTGACACTGTTGGATTCAAATGAAACTTCCTATCTCTGTGTATACAAACCTGCTAAATAACATGTTTGGTTTATTTTAGCAATAATAATATCAGTACATTAATCTTTTTTAGATTTTATAATCAGTACGAATAAAATGAATGAAAATGGAGTAAAACTAGTAAATATTTTCTTTAGGGCCAAAGATATGAGAACAGATACAGTTATCGTTGGTAAGGCATTGTTGACATATTCTACAAAACACTTCCTAAAACTGTAGTGTATATACATATATATATATTTATAAAACACAAGCTTTACATATGCTACATACCTGCGGGGTTGACTCTTGGTGTTGGGGAATATGTACTAGCTACTTCCTCACCGTCTGGGATTTCTAAAGCTTCGTCGTACGGCTGGTTTTGAACTACTCTGGCCTGTAAAAAAATTATATCACACCATAACGGAACACATAGTCACCAATGGGTAATATGAAGGTTTCTAGGGAGTATGTAATCCTGGTAAATAAAATGTAGCTTGAAAGCCAGTATTTGAAGACATTTTCTACAGACGTTTTACGACGCTTGTTATCTCTCGTCGCCTTTTAGATAGAACTGGTCAAAAAGCTGTTCAAGCATTCACATGTGATAACTATACAATAGAATTGATTAACAGTTTTTTCCTTGAGTGCATTTTGCCGACTTGACGATGAAGGGTTATAACCAGATTCTAGGGGCTGGCGACACTGCAATAGTAGAATGCACGTTACCCAGTTGTACTAAAATACTGATCTCCACATCTTGAAACGAACAGGTGTCAGTAGTTTGTTGACATTAGTAACGACAGATAAGGAGTTGATATAATTTGCCAATTATACTCTTAATGTATTCCACTTACAATTGACAACATCATATCATAAAATAGAAACTGAATGATGACTACAAATCAATTTAAAATAAAAAAAGCTTACGTTTTCTCGTTCCTCGTCCGAATCCATCGGGCCATGGAATGCGATTGCGAACTGTATTGTGGGTAAAATTGTAAGCAGAGCTGTCATGTTATTTTCGCTACATAAATTATGAAAAAAATCCTCCACGATTATTTTCTAATCATCGATTTTAAAAAAATGTGAAAAAATGCTTAATTTGAAAAAAATATCAAGAAAACAAAATATTATTTCTTGAGTTCGAAACTAAAACTTCGTCCAGAAGCAGCGGCGACAATGAAAGATGAATGGTAAATCGATGGACACCTCACCAGTATTAGGCCTAAGTGTCGGTCGTGTGCAGACGTTTTACTTCAACCGATGTCTACGAAATCGAAACATCTACGGATAGCATGCTCAAGCCACTTGAAAATATTGACGGTAGAGACGATTCACTCAATACGCATGAAGGAAACGGCGATTCTATAAGCGGAAATAATCAACATAGCTTCAGTTGTGACAGCAACGTCAATCGGGAGACGAAACAAAATTTTGTCAATGGATCAAACAACAACAACAACGATGAAGATGTAGCATCAACATTATCCGTGACCGGTGCAATCAATACTCTTCTTCGTCGGTCACCTCAACCTTCTTTAAAGTAAGGACCGATACCTATGCTTTGTTTTCAGTAGTCAGCTGATTTGTGTTGTTGTAAAGTGTTGTAAACACTTGACAGATGCACGGTAGCTTGTTCATGTGTTTGGATGTGATTTTTATAGCATCTGGCTCGACTGCACATTCTGCTGTTCTTTACTTGCTATCAAGTGACCTAAACTCTTGTTGTATATGATTATAAGCTGTCAAATTAATGATCTAATTCAATTAACTTTATAGATTTGTATTTCTAAAAGAAAATAATATATATATTCAAATGAAATGATACACTTCTTAATTTTTGAAAACCACATTCAGCTATGTACGGTATCAAACATACAAAAAACAGTTAAGTAGTAACAGAAGTGTTAATTACATATAAAGACACTAGCTGTAGTCAGATTATGAAAATATTTGACATGCTAAAGTTTTTCAATAATGGTAAAGATGATTTATTTGATATCCTTGAAGGAAATTGGTTATTGAATCTTTATTGTAGAAATCTATATTAACAATCAGCATCTTATTTAGTTGGCTTACAGTTGAAAGTGTAGGAACCAAGAAATCTTTGTGAAATTACAGCATTTTAAAGTAAGACTGTAGTGACAGGAAATGGGTTAGGGTTTAAAAGTCCATATTCTGGCACAAATAATTACTGATGATTTTAGTCAGCTGGGTGGTCATGAATTGTCAAGATTTAGATTTCATTTGGTTTTGTTTTTTTTAACATTATTGTTAGCAATGATGTTATCACCATGTGTCTGGTCATACCTAAACAGACTAATAAGATGTGGGGCTAAGATCCTGTAGTATCCTAACCTCTGCTAACACCTCGGATTATCTTATTGCATCTTATATATCCCTAGACTAAGATACCCCAATCTTGCTTAGTTACAGGTAATAGATTTTTTTTCTTGCATCTAATACTCTAAAAATTATTCAATATTTCATCAGAGTTTGACATATCCCGTGGGAGCCTCAAACTATCCTCACAGTCTCTTCACTTTTAAACAACATTGGATAGTGATGCAAAAACCATGTAGGCCACAAATAAAATACTTCAATACCTGTCGCATTTTCTATTTTATTTTAAATATGATTCAGTAAATAGAATATCATTAAAATTTTTAACAACGACATAACCTACATTTTTGTTGAAATGCACGGGTGTAGGTGCCACCAACACATGAATGAATACACCAATGTGTAAACATTTCCACGAAAACGCATGTGAGGTTACTAGACAGATCGGGTGGGATAGGAAAATCTCAGAGGAGATATCCCTGTCTGAAGTGTGAGAAAAATACTTCCTATATTACAAAACTCAAGAAACCGAAGAAAATTCATATTTATGTTCAAGACTTGCCAGTCATGATCATTGATATATGATTGTGTAAAAACAGATATAATGAATCAATTCCTACCATGATTATATAGTACAGCAACATTTCCCACAATGCTTGCTGTATAGGGGTGTTTGACTGGTTTAGGCATCTGGCTATCTTTATCACTCAAGGTGCTGTCACCTCTGGGTCATGGGTTTTAAACCTACTCCGGGTGTTGTCCACCTGTGGGTCAAGGGTTTGAGACCTACTCAAGGTGCTCTCACCTGTGGGTCATGGGTTTTAGACCTACTCGAGGTAGTGTCCACCTGTAGGTCACAGGTTTTGAGACCTACTCGAGGTAGTGTCCACCTGTGGGTCACAGGTTTGAGACCTACTCAAGGTGCTCTCACCTGTGGGTCACAGGTTTGAGACCTACTCAAGGTGCTGTCCACCTGTGGGTCACAGGTTTTAGACCTACTTGAGGTACTGTCCACAGGTTGGTAGTTTTTTTGTTGGAACATTTGCTTTTGGTCACCACCCAAGCTGTTATGTTCTTAACTGACTGTGGCTGTTAATGGAGTATAAAAACTTAACTTACTATATATCGTCCATGTGTAAATTGTTCATCTCAACATTCTTGAGTTTTGTTGTTTTTTACTGAAAAAGTTCAATAAAACACTGTTACTTTATACCTGTTAATGGCATAATTATAATTATTGATGTAAAAAATATAGTTTTCATCATTTAAAGAAAACTTTAATGTAAATCCATAGTGACATATATGTCTGCTGTGCATAAAGTTTTCTACATGGATACATGTGGTCCTGGTAACAACATCTAGCAGAAAAAAGACAGTTAAGCTTTATAGAGCTGTCTTGTTGACAATATTTGATAAAACAATTTACCTGTTAATTTCTTGATTTGTTGCTCAGGTAACATCAGAAGTTGATATAATGATTATGTAACATATTATAAAGTTTATAACAATAGAATATATCTGAACAATCATGGGTTCCACTGCTCATCATGTTACAATTTAACGATGTGTAACCTCGAGGTCAGATGATGTTGTCTGCAGGATGTTTACCGAGCTATCGGGTACCACAGTGTACCCTGGGATAGATTGTACTATAGGTATACGGTACATATTTATTTACCTTATTTGTCTTTCAGCAATAAGTCACAATGATAAACTTTCATTGTATATAAACCAACTTTAAACTCAATTTAAACATTTTGAATATTTGAAATGTTTTTACTTTTAAATGGTACAACTAAAATTTCCTGGACTTGTGGTTGTGTTATGTACAGTTACATGTATCACATCTGTAAATCTGTAACACAGGAGCTCTGATCAGGTGTTACATTTACATATTTTACATCTCTGATCTTCTCCTAAAAAAGGATTAAAACTAAGATGTCCAACACCATCTGTCCTTCTGTCCAACACCATCTGTCCTTCTGTCCAACTATCTGTCTGTCTGTTCTCTGCAGGAGATTCATTTGTGAAGAAACTTATTATTAGAATTAACGGCTGGTAGAGATGTTCATTCAGGTTCAAACCTACAGGTAATGTAATGATCACATGACGGTCATCCGATCTTATACAATCTATGTATATTTACATTTCACAACCTGCTTGTGTATCATATTAGAGCTATCTATATATATAGGTATGTCTAGCTACTTAATGTATCTGTTTATACATGTAGGGATCACACATATATATGTGTGTTAATTTATACCTATGTTATTGTGAATAAGATGATAGCTATAGATTAAGTGAGCAGTGTAAGTTAACAAGTACCTGTCACTAATTTTTTATCTGTTCCATTTATATAAAAATGTATAATTTAGGTTTGTGTCTGGGAAATGGATTTCTATATACATATATGTGAGGTGAACACTATGCTTTATGTACCTGTATTTTACAATTATCCACAAACCTAAAGATCTTATGTACGTGCAGACATATCTTTGGTTGATGTCTGTACAATGTTTGCTGATGGTACTTCTGTGATTTCCAGGCTTAGGTAAGTACTGATGACTTCTTGTTATAGCTATATATAGGTCATCCAACCTTAAAGGTCAAGGTGACTGAAGTTGCTATGGTGTTCCATCTGTTATTCTACATCATCCATCAACCTCTTTGACTTTTCAGCATTTATTTTAAAATTAGTAGATTTTAAAAACATAAAACTGTGGTTTAAGCATGACTGTTCATCATTGTGAAATTTAGACGTCAGGGTATCAAAATGAGCAATGGAAGGAGACCAAAGAAGGAAAGTAATCAGAATAGAAATAAAGATATATACTTCTAACATTGATATCAGGGATGTTCCAGATTTTGGTCGAGAGGTGAAGGAGTTTCAGAGTAGGGTCAGGTTATGAGAAACAGACAAAAGTCTTTAGACTATGTAACTCCACAGAGAATTGACATAAGCTAGATATTACTTCATCCCTTGTATGTTAACTCATTAGTAGAAGTTGGTCATAGCATCAAGCTTGGACTGCCTATTTTAGTCACAGAGATGAAAACCCTTAACCAGTAACTAACCAAGTGTATTTCAGTCACAGAGATGAAAACCCTTAACCAGTAACTAACCAAGTGTATTTCAGTCACAGAGATGAAAATCCTTAACCAGTAACTAACCAAGTGTATTTCAGTCACAGAGATGAAAACCCTTAACCAGTAACTAACCAAGTGTATTTCAGTCACAGAGATGAAAACCCTTAACCAGTAACTAACCAAGTGTATTTCAGTCACAGAGATGAAAATCCTGTAACTAAACAACTGAATCAACAACCAAGCCAATTGTATACCTGAATAAAAACTGTTTAAACAACAAGTTCAATTCCAGGTGCTGTGTGTCACTATGGTAACATTAAAAACTAAAACCTTAATCTCATTGACCAATCCTTACCAATATATAATAAGCTTAGGAGACAGGAAACTCAGTGTATACATACAACAGATAGGGAAACTGTGTATATAATACAAGCTTAATCATTTGTCATTACAATGCTTGATGTTTGAGGACATAGCAGATGCAGGATTAACAAAGAGAATTTTCTTCATTCTTTTACATGTCTGAGGTGGTATCATTTTTCTGATTTGTTTAAATATTTGTTTTATTGATGTTTCCTCCATGTTGCCCATGTCAGCAAATTTCATCAAGAAGTTGGTCAGGTAAATAAACCATTTATTAGAATCCTACTTTGTACTTGATAAACCATAATTAGAATCATCTGTCACATGATATAACAGACACAGTATAAACTCTGTGTCACATGATATTACAGACACAGTATAAACCCTGTGTCACATGATATTACAGACACGGTATAAACCCTGTCACATGATATAACAGACACGGTATAAACCCTGTGTCACATGATATTACAGACACAGTATGAACCTTGTGTCACATGATATTACAGACACAGTATAAACCCTGTGTCACATGATATTACAGACACAGTATAAACCCTGTGTCACATGATATTACAGACACAGTATAAACCTTGTGTCACATGATATTACAGACACAGTATAAACCTTGTGTCATGATATTACAGACACAGAATAAACCTTGTGTCACATGATATTACATAGTATAAACCCTGTGTCACATGATATTACAGACACAGTATAAACCTTGTGTCACATGATATTACAGACACAGTATAAACCTTGTGTCACATGATATTACAGACACAGTATAAACCTTGTGTCACATGATATAACAGACACAGTATAAACCCTGTCACATGATATAACAGACACAGTATAAACCTTGTGTCACATGATATAACAGACACAATATAAACCTTGTGTCACATGATATTACAGACACAGTATAAACCTTGTGTCACATGATATTACAGACACAATATAAACCCTGTGTCACATGATATAACAGACACAGTATAAACCCTGTCACATGATATAACAGACACAGTATAAACATTGTGTCACATGATATAACAGACACAATATAAACCCTGTGTCACATAATATTACAGACACAGTATAAACCTTGTGTCACATGATATTACAGACTCAGTGTAAACCCTGTGTCACATAATATTACAGACACAGTATAAACCCTGTGTCACATGATATTACAGACACAGTATAAACCCTGTGTCACATGATATTACAGACACACTGTAAACCTTGTGTCACATGATATTACAGACACAGTATAAACCCTGTGTCACATGATATTACATAGTATAAACCCTGTGTCACATGATATTATAGACACAGTATAAACCCTGTGTCACATGATATTACAGACACACTGTAAACCCTGTGTCACATGATATTACAGACACAGTATAAACCCTGTGTCACATGATATAACAGAGACACTGTAAACCCTGTGTCACATGATATTACAGACATAGTATAAACCCTGTGTCACATGATATTACACACTGTAAACCCTGTGTCACGTGATGTTACAGACACACTGTAAACCCTGTGTCACATGATATTACACACTGTAAACCCTGTGTCACATGATGTTACAGACACAATGCTAACCTTGTGTGACATAATTTTCACAGAAATCTTATACAAGTTTCTGTCTCTTCTTTAAAAACGTTCTTGAAATCTATCCTACTTCATGTGTTTGTATTTTTAAGAATTCGTGAAAAAGATAAATAGTTTTATAAAATGTATTAAAAAATAAATCATTAATGAATATGTTATGTGTCTTGAAAGAAATGATATTCACTTTGTATTTGTTTTCAGTAGATGAGCAGATATCCATGATTTAAATATTTTGATAATTATTTCAGTTGTGATATGTCATTTGCTATTGCTTTTTGGAGCCTGAGGAAAAATAGATTTTTGAGCATAATTTGTTAAATTTCCATTGGAAATATTTCAACCTTGGTTAGATTTATGAGTGAAGGATGTTGGCTTGATGGTATGCCCATATTGATCCTAACTGATCCCCCAGGGGCTGATCGGCGGGGCCAAATGTGGTCAAATTGACTCAAACATCTCAACTCCCAGATAAGGTAGAATCAAAAACTCTTCATGAATGGAAGCATCTTCTGGTGCTTTACCAAAATTGTGAATTTCACGGCCCTAGGCCTCATATTTGTATGTAGGGATAGGGGTAAAGTATAGAAATATCTCAGATTTGGTTAGATTTTTGAGTGAAGGATGACGGCTTGATGGTATGCCCAAATTGATCCTGGTTGACCCAAAAAGAGCTCAGGTTAAGGGTCAAACATGTTCAAATTGACTTAAATTTGGAATATCTTCTCCTCAATATTCAGGTATGGTAGAATGCATAGTATAAATGGAAGCATGAAGGGTGCTTTAATTACCAAAATGAGTCTCATATTTCTTCCTGCGGAGAAAGTTTGTCTTAAACTTTTCTGTAATTTTCTTTGAAAAATTGCATTTTTAAGCATAAGGTTGGTTGTTTAGATATAACTTTTTTAGAATTATTAGTAAAGGATGACAGTTTTGATAGTATGCATGTATTGACATGTAACAGCATGTTTGTTCAAGAAGTAAAACAGGTGTTTTTTCCCCTCATCTTATATCCACATATATTTACAAAATATGTGTCTAACTATTTTTAACGAAATGTAAGTCTGACAGTGTCTGGCTATTGAATTAACATTTAAGTGTTCTGATTTGATTTTGTAGAAAAAGATAATTAAGATAAATCAATATGGCTTCAATCATTCTTTGATTAATCAATCAAAACAACTATGAATAGTTATTGTAAACAAGAGGACAACACTACAAAATACAGTGGTTCCCTGATAATCTGGACGCTGGATTACTCATAACTTACATGAATGTGGCTGGGAACAAAGGTTTCACATTGTCAGGGGTTCACTGTACATGTCATATTGTAAGTAACACATGTTTGTATCACCCATGAATACAAAATGGTGATCAACTGTACGGAAAAGTCAGAACCTTTGACTTTTTTGATCAAATGTACAGGAAAATTCAGAACCTTTGACTTTGTTCATCAGATGTACAGGAAAATTCAGAACCTTTGACTTTGTTCATCAGATGTACAGGAAAATTCAGAATCTTTGACTTTGTTCATCAGATGTACGGAAAAAGTCAGAATCGTTGACTTTGTTGTACACAAGGCACAACACTCAAAGGACGTTAACATTATATACAAAATGTGCACACAGAGTTGATGTAAGGATTAAGTGCCAATATTTATACAATGATGTTGAACAGGCTAAATTTAGTCATGACAAAATTCAACATTTCATTTTGGCCAAAAAATAGCAAATTTTTAAGACAATAATACCCCTATTTATGCTGTGTTTGACATGCACTTATAAAGTGATTATCAGTTTTATTTCAGAAGACATAATATTGATGCTTTAAACTAACCTCAATACATAAATGTGTTTCAGACGGAAGGCTGGCGAGATCTCTCCAGTCAACGTTGCCTCAAGTCAGGAGTCCTCAACGAGCTCAGAACCTTTCATCAATATTGAAATGAACTGTGATTCTCCGGGGTAAGTTTAAACAGGGTTGACACTTACTTTGTGACCTTTCTGTGGTGTGTCTTGTTTAATTTTTCGCAAACATTGTCTCTGGCTGACTTAGTTGTTTGTAAGACCCTGTAATCTGACCTAGAACGTTACCTTGTAAAAACACCAACTTGGCTGCTATGCTGTTGTTTTTATATTCTGTATCATTTTTCAATAAAATTAAACAAGAAGTGGTTTAAGATTGTATTTACTTATATTGAAATTTGAAACCGAAAAATGATGTAAAGAATAGACAATATTACCGATGTTATTATTATGTTTATAAACTTTTGACAGAGACTTCAATGTAAGGTACATTTATCGGAATATAAATAAACAGGGGAACAGTACAGACCTTTTGGGCCTCTTTGTTCATTTAATTCTAATCTGATACATCTGAGTCTTCAGGGTAAATGGGAAGATATACATAGTATCTTGTATTAAATAAAAATAAATTTTAGCTCTCAAAATGTATCATTTGGACTTAAAATTAGATTAGGTCTGAATTTTTAGACGGCTGAAATTACAAAAATAGATGTTGCCTTTAGAGCCTTTTATGGCTTGTTTCATTGGTTAATGATAAAACAGATTTTACTTCATTAAATGACCCTATGTAGCCTAGTTTTATTTTCTTACTTCTTAAAGAATATTTTACAGGAGGAATTGCAGTCCGGTTTACAGACGAACCAGTTCTCCTGTCGTTAAAGATGTTGAACACAGATCCACACCCAGCTGTCTATCCGACATGCATCTTGAAAATAACATCGCAACAGACCACAATAAAACATCAAATTCTCTTGACCACAATATACCCTCAGACTCCAGGAGTTTTGAGTCCAGGAAATCTCAAATTGAGACTCCATCGGAAACATCTTTGTTTGGCAACAGTTTATCATCTTCCAAGATGACTCCAAAGGTCACAGTATCATCGGCAAGTTCAAAGGTCACAAGTTCACCAAGCATGTGCAATGATAAGTTGTCAGTTGCGAAATCCGATATTGAAAGGTCCTCATCTTTAAAAGGCTTAGAGAGGGCTTCTGACTCAGGAAGTCGGAGCAGTGCCGAATTTACACGTGCTCATTCGCGTGAAAGGTCATTTGAGAAGTCATTAGACAACATAATGGACAAGTGTTCAGAAAAATCATTGGATCTGAATCTGAGTGTGGAATGTAAAAACGGAACTCTCAGTGATAAAACTTCTGTGGATGAATCTAATGTCAGTAAAAAAAGTGACAAGAAAAAGAAAACCGCACCGTGGTACACGGTAAGCTTAGTGTTCATGTTTTTATTGATGCTTTAAATTTTTTCATTTTATTATAATTGTTTTGTTGTGAATGAAAGTGACAAACTGACATGGCTCGTGTTAACTCCCGTTGAAGATGACATCTCGTCCCTCTTCATCTCCTCTTTCTCCATCTCCTCACTCTCCATCTCCTCCCTCTCCATCTCCTCTTTCTCCATCTCCTCACTATCCATCTCCTCCCTCTCCATCTCCTCTTTCTCCATCTCCTCCCTCTCCATCTCCTCCCTCTGCATCTCCACCCTCTCCATCTCCTCTTTCTCCATCTCCACCCTCTCCATTTCATCTTTCTCCATC